>NC_056728.1:1932894991-1932949991 GCF_019279795.1 Protopterus annectens | reverse complement strand
ACAACCTCAATCACGTCTTAGATGCCACATGCCTCAAGTGGCACTCAAATTCTTACCCTCAATCACGTCTTAGATGCCACATGCCTCTTAAGTGGCACTCACATTCTTACCCTCAATCACGTCTTAGATGCCACATGCCTCTTAAGTGGCACTCACATTCTTACCCTCAATCACATGTCTTAGAAGCCACATCACTCTTAAGTGGCACTCACATTCTTACCATCACATATACTCATTCAAACATAACCTCCTGGAGCAAATGGAATAACCCACCATGAATTACCCATATCATGCCATATTATGTCTATACCAAAGTCCCCTAACCTGGTTAGATTTGGAGATCCCAAGAAGGAACTCACATCCCATCATAATCTGTAACCCCATCCCCACCATCACCACATTAAACTCTTTCACCTCTTTCAACCTCAGTTATCCATGCCTGCAATATTTCTTTCTCGTGATGCTCCAGTTATTTAGCTTTCACTGAGTTGCATTCCTTTTTTGAATCCACTCTTCAGTGAGTTGCAGACATCTGAACTTTTCCTTACTCTCTCATCAGTCTTCTTTGTCACTCTGAGCAGATGGATGGGCCACAGCCATATTATTTCTTACCAATGCACTACCAATAATGTTATGCAAACTCAAATCCACAATTCCTTCACTTTTACCAACTGTAACATCAATGGAGTTAATCTGCAATCTTTTCTCACTTTTTCCGTACTGCCAATTACTCCTGCTGTCTTCTGCCTTGAAAAACCACACGTGAAATTCTGTGATGTGCACATCCCATACAGACCCCTGCATTGTGACTCTGGTGTACACACCCACAGCTTTCATCCAGAAATTCTCCTCATCCATTTCTGGAACTGTTTAAGCCTAGCTCCTACAAAACCTACTCTACCACATCTGCTGTTTGTTCTTTCCCAATATTTCTGTGTATCTCCCTAATTCAGTCCTCGTTTAGGCATCTCCAATCCCTTATTTTAATTTCCAATCCTTTTCACGTCATGCCTATGCAGAAACAGTTATCACAGCTTGTATTCTAGCCTGCTTCAGCCAAATACACATTAGTCTGCAAAGTTACAACAACAAACAGCAGGGTCGATAACTTCATCTACAATAAGCCCCCATACTCATTGCTTATCTAAAGTATCTGATTTGATTTTACCAAGAAAAAAAGATTATATTAATATATTTTTGTTTCAAAGAAGCAGTAATTATGTTTTGCATTCCAACTTGCTTCAAACAAATATACATTAGTCCTGAAAAATTAGAATTACAAACGCAAACAAATGGGCGAATCAGTTCATCTACAGACAGTCCCTACAATCCATTATTTACTGACAGTGTCTGGTTTGAACCTTTCAGGATAAAAAAAGTTACATAGGTCCATAAATTAGTACTAGGCTAGCTGTCCTTGTGAGTCATTTTAAGCCTAGCTAATTATCCCCCATGAGACTCAAACCCTGCACGTTGGGTTTGTAAGGCAAACACCTTAACCATTAGGCCACCCTCCCAACCTTATTAAATTATTTTACCTCATATAAACAGTAGCCACAACACGTACTCTGACTTGCTTCACCCTCATGTACACTAATGCTGCAAAGTTAGAACTACAGCAACAAAGAGCAAGAACAGTTATTTCATACCCAGACAGGTCCCATTCCCATTGCCTACCCACAGTTTCTAGTTTGAGCCTGCCAGGTTAAAAAAGAAAATAATAGCTGCATTAATGTATTTTTTCACATAAACAGTAACCACAACTTGCTTGCTTTATCCAAGAATGCCTGAGTCCTGAAAAGTCAAGCCTGCAACACCAAACAACAGGACCAGTCATTTCATCAAAAGGCATTGCCCATATCCACTGACTACCCACAATTTCAATAACCAGAAAAGAGGCTACTGGCTAAGTGAGGCTAACTAGGCCAACAAACTGCAAATAAAGTGCTTGTGGAAATAGTTAACTCAAGCAGCGAATTAAGGAAACTAGGAAAAGTCTGAAATTCTTTGTGTAGCACATTTGACAGTAACTATCTCAACCAACTTCAATGATGCAAACTACCTAAAATATTTCATAAATTTAAAAATAACTTTCTTGAACGAATGAAAGATGGAAAAAAACATCTGCTATGGCCAAATTGAGTCTATATTAGGGTATCAAAAAAGTCATTAATCGAACGGCTTTATAATCGAAAATGCCGGTAATGCAAGTGTGCATTGTGAGATCGCGGTACACTGAAGATCAGAAAATTTGCCCTTTTCTCACTGTAGTGCAATCTCAGAGTTGGTATATATTTAGTGGGGGTGTGGGGGGTGTAGCTCCCCACAAAATTGACTTCTATTACTGGCATTTTCCATTATAAAACCGTTCGGTTAACGGCTTTTTCAGTCACGTACTATAGACCCGGCCAAATTATATTACCTATGTATGGATGCATGCAGCATACATAACTATCATGAAAACATTATTTTATGGAAAAATAAAAATTAACATACAATTTCTATCAAAGCTGTACTCTGCAAAACTTCTGCAAAACTCCTGCGTGCTGCATTTTATATTCCTTCTGATCAGTGTCTCACATCAGTTGGTGTGCCATAGGAACTCACTGCCAATGTTAATTGTGAATTTCTATCGCATATTAAGTATTCCAGGTTGTTTCACACGAATCACACTAGTCCCACAAAGCTAGAATAATGAGGAAACAAAACCAGACAGCTGTGTTTCTCCATAGACAGCCCCACAGTTAAACAAAATGCAAGTGCAGACTGAGAAAATCAAACTCAAACACTCATGGTGACGCTTGCTTGCAATTCATAGCTGTAAACTTCTGTACTGTTTGGGGCAATAGAACAAAAGTATGCAAAACATTGCAACAGCAGAGTAAACTTTTCAATGACCTGCAATAAGCAAATCTCTATGAAAATTAGTTGTTACGTAGACAGTTGATAGCACTTACATACAGTAATACTCGGTGTGAGTGGATGCTAGAACTATACATGTAACTTTCCAGCACAGACATAAACACTGACAAGATATATATTTCATGGATATTTACATATCTGGTATTGTAGATCATGCCCTCTGTCCTTCAGAAAATCTTGTTTCTGTTGTACAATGCCTGTAGTATACAAGAGTAAAGCAATCAAAGTCTGGTAAATATCAGGTCAGTCTGCGCACTCCCTCACTGACATACACTCAAGTCAACTCGGGCATATGCTCACAGGCATCTTTCATACCAGCATCTCCTAAAAAAATTAAATGTTAATTGTGTCATCCTTTAACAGCTCACATCACAACAATGCTCACATTTCATCGGCAAGTCATTCACACAGTGTGGTTTCTGTTCCAGTAATGCCATCATGTATGTGATGTGAAGAACTGATGGTGTGAGGCTGGCAAGCAGGAAAAATGTTTAAAGAATCAGAATTTAAAATGGTCAATTTCATGACACCCTGCTTGTAAAGTAACAATTTTGTATTTTTCAGCAAATTCTGGACAGTTGAGTGCCTCCATTACTTTTGCATTAGCTCAGAATTATTGAGCAAACCTGACAGTTATTCCCTACATACAGTGGCAAATATTAATATCTGATTCACCACCTGTCAGGATTAGAAAAAAACATATTCACCACAAATTCAATCAAAATATGTTTTGCAGAGCCTCAGTATCCTTTTGCAGTCCTGTACTTCTGAAAGCCTCTTGAAGTTATTTATCACTGACAGTCCATTACTCTCAGTCCCACCTTCCTTCATGTAGACAGTTACAGAGGGTTTGATTTTATATGTGCTCTGGGATTTCTTGTCTAGATCACGTCAGGTAGAAATGAGCAGAAAATATGGAAACTAACCAGAAAGACGGGATTATTTTTACAGGATGTTGGTGTTCCTTAATGATGGAGTTTAGAAGTAAGCAGGTTACAGGGTGGGTTTTTCAAAAAAGTGGGGTGTGTGCACCCCTGCGCCAAGTGCTAAATCTGCTACTGCATACTGACCCTTTTAAAAACTTCCCCATTAACACAGAGCCCTTAAATTTTGAATTTGTTTTTACATATTGAAAAGTTTCTTAACAATATTCCACATCAATAAAAATTTACTTCACCAAAAGCTTTTTAAGTACCAAAATGTATAATCTCCCACCCTCAGCTATCCACACCATTTATCAGTTCCACCAAATTTGCACAAGTGGCACCCAGGCACTGATATACACAAAAAAACACCAAATGCACCATTTTTTTTTCTTTTATCCTAGCTGCCAGTAGACTATCAAGCAGTGTCACAGAGCTAGTGAGTACCATATCCAAGAATCCATTAACTTTTCATGGAGCTTTTCTCACTAAAGACTCTAGAAAGTCACTCTCTAATCTGCATTAGAACATTTGGCATACTACACCTCCTGCTGACAATCCTTCTACCTTATAAAAGTCAAGCTGAGAACAAAATACAACATAGTGTTTTCCCTCCTTTTAGTTGCTGAATTACCACAAGCATTGCATTGCATATATCTACAGTTTACTATCAATTTTTTTAAATGGAGATGTTCCACAGATGGACAATTCAAAACTGGGATGTTTGAATGCCCATCTTGCTCAACATCTCCATGTCCGAATGTTTATAAAAGTGAATGAGCTATGCATTCGCTGATATAAACTTGATGCACAGTAGGGAGATTGCGGTACAGTACAGTGTGGAAACTCATCCATTTCCTCACAGTAGTGTGATCTCGTAGTTGGAATATATAGTTACCAGGGGGTTGGGGTGGAGCCCCCCAGAGATCGGGGGGTGCAGGAGGGCTTGCCCCCCTGCAAAAACGTGATGTAAGGTATAGGAGTTTCATTTACATGAGCTTCTATACGGACATCATATGATCTTTTCGGGCACAAAGTCAAATCTACTGAATTCGATCAACTGATTCAACATTGTGCCTTAGCAGTGATGTTGTTTTTCATTGTTGTGAGTCAGTCTTGTGAACGGTATTTATTTTGCCCGAATACTGGATCCAAAATAATGAAAAAAACTACCGTCCCATCAGTCTGACAAACCTTATCTGCAAGGCCATGGAGCGTATTATCATGGAACTTATAAACAAAGACATTGGCAACCTTCAAACACTGGACCCCACCCAGTTTGGGTTTGTGAAGGGCCGATCTTGTCTCCTGAACCTGATTGACTTCTTTGAATCAGTCTCCAGAGCCATGGACAAGGGTAAGGTGGTCCACACAGCCTATCTAGACCTTGCCAAGGCCTTTGACACCATCCCCCACTCTGGAATCATAGATAAACTTACTAAATTGGGTATTAATCCCTATGTCACCCAATGGGTTGCTAAATGGCTTACTGATAGAACCCACACTGTAAAAGTAGCCAACTCCAAATCCAGCTCCAGACAAGTGACAAGTGGAGTACCTCAGGGTTCAGTCCTGGGGCGCTCTTGTTTGGCATCTACTTCTCTGAAGTACAGGTCAACACTAAGGGACTCTGGCTAACAAAGTTTGCAGATGACTGCAAACTGGGAGCCATTATTGAATCCCCAAATTATGTGGATACTCTACAAAAGGGCCTTACAGAAACAGATGCTTGGTGCCAGAGCCATGGGCTCAAGCTCAATGCCAAGAAATGTATTGTTATCCCCTTTGGGAAAAAACATGTATCCATGAATTACCATATAGGTGGCAGTACACTAAACACAGAAAGTGTGATAAGAGACTTAGGGACACAGGTGGACAGTGGTCTCACCTTCGATAACCACATTGCCACAACAGTCAGGAAATCCTTCTATGTGGCACACCTCATCACAAAGGGCTTTTCATCCAGAAAAAAGGAGGTCATTGTCCCACTGTACTCATCCCTCATTAGACCCATTATAGAATACAATGCCCCATTTGGTATGTACCTCTCAAGACATCTGCAACAACTGGAAAGGCCTCAAAAATACCTCACTAAAAGAATCACAGGCCTAAAGCAGATGCCCTACGCTGACCGCCTTAAATAACTCCAGCTATACTCTGTCACATATCGTCTACTCAGAGGCGATCTCTGCTTAACATACAAGGTCATGTCAAACCCAGAGCTGTTGGACATGCTACACTTAAAGAAATCCCAATCCCTCAGAGTTACACGCTCCAGGGATCTAAACCTTGTCATCACAATAAACAAAACATGCCGGAGGGATAGGTTCTTGACCCAGAGACTCCCCAGACTCTGGACTAGATTGCCCATACATGTCAAGCAGAGTGCCTCTTTGGACCTCTTCAAGAGGAACCTTGACGTTTGGATGGGAGAAAGAAAATTCACCCCGGGGATCACGTCAGTCGCCCTGCTAGACAGGGGTCCAGGAAAGTAAATAATGTGGGAAGAAATAGCCAGGGAATTGTTATGGCTAGGCTTGTATAGGCCCTAGGGCTGATAGCCTAGTACCAACCTATGAACCTATGAACCTATGAAAAATCACAGTTTACATAAAATTTACTTTAATCACCAACCTTTCTACCACCTCGGTACAAACACCTTTACAGAACATAACATCTTAGAAAAAAACACTCTTAAATACAAAAACCCATTCTCAATTAAATATTAATTGAACTATTTAACAACTAAAACATCTTCCTCTTAAAGTAAACATTTCCAATTCACTTCATTGTTAAGCCCTATAGGAGCCAATGTATTATATTTCAGTATATAAACTGATTCCTTATACAAAAGTTTATTTTTCAACACCAGATCATTGTCATATTTTACATTGATTTGTTCTAAAACTGCACCTTGTAACAATAAATGATTACTTGCATGTATTTCTTTAAAATGTGCAGATATAACTTTTTCTTCTTTTTTTTCTTAACGTCCCTTATGTGTTCTAAAAATCGAACTCCTAACATTCTTTTTGTTTACCCAATATAATACAAATTGCATGGACATCTAAGTACATACATTACACCTTCACTGTTGCAAGAAAACACATCTTTATATATGTACTTAACCTCATTAAAACCTCCAAAATTTGTAAGAATCTGTGCACACACTGAACATTTTCCACATGGATGAGTCCCTGGACTCTAGTTCAGTTGTCTAATATTTATAGATGGAAATACAAATTTTCCATGTACCGACATATCTCGTAAACTTCTGCCCCTTGTATAAGCAAACATTAAGATTTTAGATAATATTTTTGATAATAATTTATCCCTTCTTAGAAATTCCCAATAATGTTTAACTAGACTGGTAATCTCATCACTTTTAACATTATACATACTTACAAAAAACGTTTTTTTCTCTTTCATCAGATCTTATTCCATGTTGTATTCTATTATTTGATGTCAATATTTTTCCCATATTTCAATTATTATTACTAAGAACTCTTCCTTGTGCTTCTTCTATACTATTTGCATCATGCCCCCGTCTTAAACAAATCTTAGCTGATTTTTCTATCTCCTCTTTTAATAGTCCCTCATTATTACACAACCTTGACAGTCTTAAAAACTCACTATAAGGAAGAGATGAGATAACATCTGGAGGGTGACAACTTGTACCATATAAAAATTGATTGCCGTCTTCAAATTTTCTACGAACCTTGGTTTGGATAGACCCATTTCTTAGTCCTTCCAAAACCAAGTCCAAAAAAATCACCTTACTTCTGTCCTGTAATCCACTAAATGACAACCCAAAAGGCTTATTTTCCAATGTTTTTACAAATTCCTGGACCTGATTTCTATCCTTCACATATAAAAATTATATCATCTATGTACCTAAAATATGTTTTGACATATTGTTTCACAAACATTTGTTTGTACAAAAATCTGTTCTCAAAGAAAGCCATAAACAAATTGGCATACATGGGAACAAATGGAACTCCCATGGCTGTTTCTTGATGTTATCTACATATTTGATTATTGTATGCAAAAAAATTGTTTTTAAGACAAAAGTCCACTAACTCAACCACAAAGTTAGAAAAAGGACTTTGCCCCAACATAAAAACAATGCATAAATGCCATATATAGGCTTTTTACATCCAAAACTAACCAGTACATTTCATTATTCCATACAATTTCAGAAATCTTCTTCAAAAAGTCAAAGTTATCTTGTATATATGAATGTATTTTTAATACATATGTGATTAAAATCTGATGCAACAGTATACCAATAGTATGCAGAAAATAACTGATTTGTTCTAAAACTGCACCTTGTAACAATAAATGATTACTTGCATGTATTTCTTTAAAATGTGCAGATATAACTTTTTCTTCTTTTTTATTCTTAATGTCTCTTATGTGTTCTAAAAAATATAAAAGTTATATCTGCACATTTTAAAGAAATACATGCAAGTAATCATTTATTGTTACAAGGTACAGTTTTAGAACAAATCAATGTGAAATATGACAATGATATGGTGTTGAAAAATAAACTTTTGTATAAGGAATCAATTTATATACTGAAATATAATACATTGGCTCCTATTGGGCTTAACAATGAAGTGAATTGGAGATGTTTTCTTTAAGAGGAAGATGTTTTAATTGTTTAATAGTTCAATTAATATTTAATTGAGAATGGGTTTTTGTATTTAAGGAGTGTTTTTTTTCTAAGATGTTATGTTCTGTAAAGGTGTTTGTACCAAGGCGCTAGAATGGTTGGTGATTAAAGTACATTTTATATAAACTGTGATTTTTTCATTATTTTGGATCCAGTAGTCATACAATAACACTGCTGTGGTGGTTGGTGGTGTGGTCGTGCTTGGTATTTATTTTGCCGTTCACAAAAATGATAGCAAAATCATATATACACACTTATACAGTGGTCGGACTGAGCACTCTGAATGCAGGAGCCACATCATTGCTTGATCTCTCTGATGTGGAGAGGAAGCAGACTGTCTAGGTAACATAAATAATGCTCCTATGAATTATATTGATTCTAGCACACACACAGATGTGTGTATGTATAAATACACCAAGCATTGGTCCAGAATGGGGGCAGTCACCACAGATGAAAACCTCCAAAAAAACTGCAGCAAGAAAAAAAAAATCTACCAGCCAATGACCAGAATTCAGTATCAAAGTGTATTAAAATTTTGCTTCAAACAAAGCCAGACTAGTTTAGCTAAAGCCTTCTAATTGAATCCAGTTTTATGAGCGGCGAGGGAGGTAAGACTTCTTATTAGCTCTTAGCTTATTGTTGCCCATTTATTTGTCCATCCTGGTGATCAGGTAGCTGTGGAGCACATTTTGGTTTTGCACAGGGGGGTTCTATTAAGTTGGGGGTGAAGGTGGGATGGGTACCCTGCCACAATCTGAAGTCAGTCAAAAGGACAGCAGAGGTTGTACAGAACTTGCTGAGGCTGACAGACTGTTACGTGTCTGTGACGTTCCATCTAGTTTAGGCTGATTCTTCATTCATCTTACCAAAAGAAAATTTGGTAACTGATTTCATTAACAGAGCAGATGACCAGGTGCAATATGCTTCAGTGGATGATGCGGTCAACTTAATTGAGGAATTTTGTGATCTCTGGTCAGTAAAACTGGACATTGAGGTAGACTTTCTGCTATTGCCAATCAGGATTAGCTATTGCTTAGTATGTGTGGGGATGGATTGTATTATCTTGATAAGACAATGCAATGGGGTGCACAGTTGCTTTTCCAATGTTTGAGAAGTTTAGTTCAGCCTTGCAGTGGATGTGGCAAAACAGGGTTTCCAGTCTGAGTGAGGTCCAGTACATGGCTGATTTTGTTTTGATTGACGAGAACAGCATTATCATGGCAGGGATAGTCACCAGGTAGTGTAAACCTTGGTTCTAGATGACTGTCACTGTTGAAGTGACACCCTGACCCCATGTGCAAAAACGGGAAAAGGGGCCGTGGAAGGATGGATGGTGAGAGTAGGAATAGTGCTATGGCAGGTATGTTGGCATTTCAGGAGCTGTGTAAGGAGTTGGATGTGCCATTAGGGCAGGAAAAGCTTGAAGTACAGAGTCAAGTGTTGAAGTTTTGGGGATTTACAGTGGACATAGGAAGTATTAATTTTGTTTGCCAGAGGAGAAATTAACCATGTCAAAAGGAAAATTTGAGACTGTTGGAAGGAGTCGAAGGTGAGAGTTAGGAATATGATGGAGTTGCTTGGGCAGTTTAATTTTGTGTGCACGACCAAAGGTCTGGCTAGGTCTTTTTGTAGATCAGTTGCTAATTTGCTGATGGGAAGTAGGGGTAAGCCCATTGAGTAGAGGGTTCTCAGATGGTAAAAGTAGGATTCTCATTATGGATAGCATTTTGTCCAGCTTTAAAGGTGTGTCATTTGTGGTAGGAGGGTTGAGTGAGAGATGTGGAATTAAGGTTGTATACAGATTCCTTAGAGCTCAAGGCATGGGAGTGTTTTTTGACAGACAGTGGTTTATGGTGCACTGGTCTGAGAAGTAGCTGAGGGACGTGGCAGTTTTAGAGCTTGTACCTATTTGGGCAGTGTGTGTGGTGTGTAGGTAAAGGCTGAAGAATAGAAGAATGATGTTTCTTTCTGATATCAAAGTAGTTGTACAGGTTTTGCCAAGGAAGATAACCAGTTTAGTTTGTTTTTGTTAGTTTTATGGAAGTTAATATTGCAGAGCTTGTTAATGGTTTGTTCTTTAGCCATGCATGTTCCTGTATGTTTTAATGAAACACCAGATGATCTTTCCCATCTTCAGCTTCCCAGGTTTCATTCTTTAGCTCCCTTAGTTCCATATGCAAATCAAAGTCTAGTTGTATTGTTGCAGGAGATAAGGAACCTCAGAGAGGTGAAGTAGGATGGTTGATTCAGAAGTGTTGATCAGAGTCTACATGGACGGCTTACAATGCAGTGGTAGTTGCATCTTCAGTGTTTCATGGACAGTTGCCTGTAACTGACAGGAAGTAGCTGTTTTGTTAATGAGGTATATTGTTCTTCAATGCATGGGTGAGGACATTAGATTGATTAAAGTGCATTTGTCATTCTTCAATGCAGTGCTAGGCTTCAGGCTTGATGAATTTTATGAAAGTGCGAGAGGTGGGTAGGACGCTTAGGGGTTGGGAGAGAGCTCATGGTCCAAGATCAGATAGGTGCTTTCTCCTTCAATAAGCAGCTGCCGTGTATTTTGGTGAAAGGATTGTACACCTTGATGTCCAGTCAGGGAGACTATATTGTGTGGGCTGTACTGGCAGTATTTATGTACTTGGGAGCATTTAGAGTTGGCAAAGTGCTGGGGTTATTACAATGAAGGGATATTTGTTTTACTGATTCTTCTTTAGGGATATGGTAATGCTGCTCACAAACAGACCAGGTAGCGAAGGACCAGCAGGTTCTGTTGCATTGTAATGCTGAACAATTATGTCCAGTGGCATGAGTTTGCAGTTACAAGGTTGTGTGGTGGTGTTTTGGAGAGACATATTTGTAAAACAGTTTGTGTGCTTGATTAGGCTGGCACCCATATTATGATTCACTGTTCACCACTGGTTATTACCTGTGCAATTTTCATGTTACCCCTGTGTGTGTTTAGGTTTTCCTTATTACCCCAATTTGATCCTACCTCATAAAATGTGCTATCTTGTTTACAGATGTATTTTAATCTAACCTGACATTGCTGCCCAGGAAATGAAATATCTGCATTATCCACTAAGCCTTCACATGCATGTTTAATAGAAATATTCCACAACTTTAAATTACAAGCTGCAGGGTTTTTATGTCAATTTATCTGTTTAACAACTAATTTCACAAGGGTCTAACCCCACACAAAACATATACTTTGCCCACATAATTATGAGCCAGTATTCTAAGAAAACTTTATTTTCCCCATACTAGACTGCCTTATTCTACAATTTGATTTGCTTCTCAGTGATATCTTTAAATAGAATCTAAAAGTATTGTCATTTATTGGTTATGTCATGCAAAGAAGATGTGTAAACTATTTCAGAGCACCTTTTAAACATTGTAAAATCTGTGCTTAGCACACACAAGTGTTGCAGTTTACCAAGGACTCTTTTGTTTATCTATTTTAATTAAAATGGCATCACCCAAATACATTCTGGTTTTGATACATCACTTCAAAATCAGTCTCACCAAAATCTGACATAATGGCTATTGCATTAAAAAAGGCATATCACCTGTATCTGGTGCACTGCGTCATAGCACGTTTAAGCTAAATATCTTTAAAAAGTTGTTAATCCTATGGCCTGTATTAAGTTGCTTTAAAGAGCGGGCGAACTGTGGATCGCACCCTGATTGGAGAATGAATGTTCTCCAGCAGGATGTTAATCTACAGGTAATGCCCACTGAAAAATGAGCCTGCCTCTTCACAGCAGCATATCAAGCTGCTGTGGATCTCAAGACTGAAAAATAACATAACAGACATCATTACTTTATGGTTGCTAAACAACGCTTTTGCTGTTTAGCAAGTGTACAATATAAAAAGAAGAAAATTTAAAAACAAAAAGTGTGTGTGTGTTTATGTTTGTGTGTGTGAGTGAAAGCAAGAGTGACCAAGCAATTATTTTACACTTGTTAAGCAGCACTTTTGCTTTTTAGCAAGTGCAAAAACTAAATGAAACAGAAAAAGTGTGTGTGTGTGTGTGTGTGTGTGTGTGTGTGTGTGTGTGTGTGTGTGTGTGTGTGTGTGTGTGTGTGTGTGTGTGTGCTTGGGTCCATGAAAGCTAAGTATGTGTGAGGGAGAGAAAGAGTGAAGACTGGATGCAATTGTGCACTGATAGCCACAGCAAGTAAAAGATGTTTGCGTACATATATAAAAAAATATATAGCAATAAAAAATAAACAAATGAGTAACCCACAATCATTTTACGGACAGCCCATTCGCTAAATGCAATAATGCCTTCCAGGGTGTGTGCTGTTGTGGAAATAACACCCTTCCAGGGGTGTAGTGGCCCGATGCCACTCTGAACATCCCTGGGTGGGTGTTATTTCCACAATAATACCCACCTTGTTGGGCATTATTGCTTGCTTAATAAATAACTCAGGAATTTTAGGGGGAAAATCCATTTTTTGCAATTAAAAAGCATACACTAAATACGAGTATATATCCAAACAGATTTTTGCTACCTGCATGTGTTATTGAACAATTAAAATCCATTGCTTACATCAAATAAATACTGTCATGAAAGCATTTTTACATATCGCCTCAGATTCTTGAGCTATATATTTATATATACAGTACACATGCAGAACTTTGTACTTTTGTGACACTTCTGAAAAAATAACTTGGACTATTTTACTTTAGTTAGTAACACATACACATTTAAAAGGCAAAGGTTAGGAAAGCAGCTGCGACAAGCCATATCGCAAACATTTCATACATTGTCTTGGCATAATCCATCCTTATCTGCTGTCTTCTGCTCTCGACTGGCATTCAGAGAGAGCACCACAGCAGTCCCTTATTATTATTCTGTTTGTGGCAAACTGCTTACACTGGGATCAAACTTAGTTTTATTTTTCTTTTTGGGAGGGGTAGTTAGGGCTGAGTTGAACCAGACTACATTGGTCATCAACTACTAGATATTTACCAGAGAGTATGACTAAAGAGATGTATTGTAGTTTCATTATATTGAGTGAAATTCTCTGATTGTTTACATTTCCTGTCATGGAGATCATATAAATAGATCACTGTTTGCTTTGGTATGCCTTCTCATAGTTTTTTTTTTTTTCAAATGCTTATCATGTCTGTATTTTACTGCTGACCACTGTAAATACAGAGCATATGTAATATTGCCGTTCTACATTTTGTGCATAACTTTTGAAGATTTATGATTAATGTGTTGGTAGCATGTTTTGCTGCTGAACTGCAGACTTTTGTTTCAAAATAATTATATGCTTGAAATATAGTTCATAAACACACTGTATACATCTGATATTTATGTATTTATTTATTTGTTTTTGTTTGTTTTACAAACTATGTTCCTATAGTGGTTTTCAAATTCTGGAAATATATTTCATGTCAGAATTAATATATAATGTAAATGAAGGTATGTGTTTTTCAGTAACTATAATAGTGGATGACATGGGACTGTTAGGCATCAGATTTAAATGCAATAATATCAGCATACACTGCTTCCTTTCCATAAATTATATCTTGCACCTCCTTCACACCTAGAATATCAAATACTATAAACACAAGAATGATGTGCATATTACAAGTGTTGCACATTACAAACTGACATGTTTGAACTGCATATTGTAACTAAAGTCTTCATATATTTTATTACTGTAATGCTGTCAGTTCTGTAATATGCATTTGATAATGTATCTGAGAATGTGTGTCCTGCATACTACTGTTTATAGATTTACATGGACACAGCACCCTCAGTGTTAGATAAATATGTTTATAAGTGCACTGCCACTTATTCTGAAGATAACATACAAGGGATAATGAATCTGCACTTAAAAAACATTAGTTTTTTAAAGAGCTCTTCATGAATAACCACCACGAAATTGTAAAACTTGGGACTATGAAAACCACCCAAGATTATGTTTATAGAGCAGTACTTTCATCTTAAAGTACAGCAAACATGGACATTTAAGTACTCAGCAGTAACAAAAGTTATAATGCCAACTGATTTCTTTAAGTAAGAAAACTTTCCATTTCCGATGAGTGCCTTGCTTACGAAAAATGGAAGACAAATATCTGTCAAAATGGCGTGATCAATTTATTTATACTATGTTATATACACGCAGAATGTAAAGGGACTCTGACAAACAGAATATTGTCAATAGTTCAAGAACTCAAAGTTACAATTCATAGAGATGCCATTATACCCAAAAGTACACATTTGGAACAGAGATTGCTTTCTAACATTATCTAGGCAGAGTTATACATGTCCTTTAACTAAGGGAGGTGAGGGAGAGACTAGTTCAGCCTAGGTAAGTACAGAGACAGAGCCACGTCTTATTTATGTGTTATTTTAGCACGTGTTTGAAAGTGGAAAGTTTAGAGCTAGATCTGATTTGCAGCGGGATAGAATTCCATTTTGTAGTTAGCAACTGAATATGAGCAGAGGCGTTTAGCCAGAGCATCTGCAGGGTTTAAATAGGTTCATAGGTAAGTACTAGGCTATCTGCCCGAGGGCATCTATAAGCCTAGCCAGAATGTGTTGGCTTTCGCCACCCCCTTAGATTAGTTCCCTGTGTCTCTATACAGCAGAGCCATTAGTTCCCTGTGCCTCTGTCCAGCAGAGCCACTGCAGTGATCCCCGGTGTAAATTTTCTGTTTTCCATACATTCATCAAAGTTTCTCTTGAAGAATGTTAGTAATATGGTGAGAAGATGTACATTAATCTAACTGGTCTATTAGGGTGGTTGGTATGAAGAACAGCACTGAAAGCAGGGCAGTTGTCAGCTTTGTGAATTATATTGTGTGTCAGGATCACCTGTATGTGATCTAAATAGTTAGGCAGTTTGGTTCTTCCATATTAGGTTTTGTAATAACTTATGTTATTTAACTGTAACCATACTATAACAATATAGTGCTTTTTTTTCTCTAGGCCTACACTGAGAATGGGATATTATCTCAGTCAGACTTCTCCTGTAAACATATGTCAAATAAATAAATAAATAAAATAAAATAAAAATATCAATAAAAACTAAAAGACAGAGAATATCCGTGTAGTAGTTAAACATTCATGCAATCTTACATTCTTACTTCATTATAATGATGACTTTCTTGTAGCAATAGCTTTAGTGCAGTGGAGAATAAAACAACTGTAATTAAACTAGCAATAAGCTCTGTGCGGTGTCATATATTTCTGGATGAACTCCAAAGAAAACTGTATTTAAGCAATCCCCAGCAGAAAATGAAGCCATGGCTCCTAGCAATGTTTGACACATATTTTTTGAATGATGAAAAAAATAGGCAGGTCCAAACGCTTTTTGAAACAGCTTTACTGAAGAATATGTCTTCAGTATTATTATGATCATAAATGGCTGGTTAGAATAAAAAAAACGAAAATACCTCCAAATGATCGAGAAATACAGTATTTGGATATGACTATAATATTATATAATGGACATTGTGTGAAGTCAGTGAACTGAAATGCATCATTTTAAAGGTAGTAGATGTGACTAGCATTTAAACATATGCATGGTACTATGATATTGGTCTTTTTTACACTTACCATATACATTGGTTTTAGTTTTAGACAAGAATGCCTAATTTTATTGACGTATCATTGCTACCTACAATCAAAATATGTGAGTGTAAAATGCAATTTTTAGCAAATATTGAGCATTAACTGGGATGCACATTAAAATAATGTAAAAGCGCATTGCTATATGGAACAGAAATGGAACTATCATGATTTTGTCTTGGTTGGCAGCTTCATTATATTACAAAGTTCAGAGTTAAGTCATCTTTGACTGTTTCAAGGATCTTTGCCTAGAAGCAATACTTTCATGTAAGTCAGTCTGTTATTCATATTGCAAATAGTTGAAATAAGTGACAGTTTATATGTAGCAGATGCATATAATACATTTAAAAGAAAAAGTAAAGCTTGCTGTTGAGTTGTCATACATCTGTGTAACAGTGATTGTAAAATGCTGACAGACAGCTGAATATTACTGGGATTTTATTTTTATAGCTTTTTAAAATGCAAACAGCAGCTTGTGTGCCATTGCTTAAAATTCACATTGCAGAGAATCATACCAGTCATAATAAAATTCATCAGTAGTGATTTCAGCGGGAATCAGACCAGTCATAATAAAAGTCATCAGTAGTGATTCCAGCGTGAATCAGACCAATCATAATAAAAGTCATCAGTAGTGATTCCAGCGTGAGTCAGACCAATCATAATAAAAGTCATTAGTAGTGATTCCAGCTGCATTATCCTAAAAGAAATGCAAGTGTCATGCCTGCCTTTGATCTTTTCTAAAGGTGGAAGGGGTATGCCTTGTTGTATTTGGTTGTATAGAGCATGAGGCCAAAAATGTGTAACGTCTATTTTAGTAAACTTTTGATGATTCAGTTTTAGATGACTAGTTCCATTTATACAATTGGTGCCACAGTTTTAAAACATAAAGCTCTGACTTTCAAAATTGCACCGATTCTCAGTACTCATCTTCTCAGATCCAGCAAGGTGATCTCAGTATGACTGTACTTAGAAACACCACTCTTATTTGTTCTCTTGCATTATTTATTTTTATATGAAAATAGCTGTTATCCATTGCCTATTTATGTTTTACAAAAAGTGAAAAATGCAAACTACAAGTATAAGGTAAAACATTTTTTTAAGATCCCTGATGAATGGTCTCATATTGTCTGAACCAAAGTATGCCAAAATCAGGCGATAACGGAACGCTGCATTCCAAACACATGAATGTAGCCCTTGTCACTATACATACCTGCAGGCAAAAAAATACCTCTAGTTGCGATATCTAAGATTTGCGTTAATATCTATCACACTTTAAGTGTGTATATGTTTGTTTATTTAGTATGGCTTCACAGACTATAAATATATCTATAACTCTCACCCTTCCATCAACCAATTAAGGAGCACTGTCTCTACTAATGTTGAACAAATGGACAAAATGTGGAACACTTACTAACATCCTACTAACATATTCCACTAGGAAGCTCACAGCATTATTAAAACATTATTTTTCACATAAATGAGGTTCTTTTGTTAAAGTGATATGATTTAGCATTATTCACCTCAGAATAAATGAATATGTTCTTAACAATAAATGTATAACAGACCCCAAAATGTGAAACAATGAGAAACATGGTCTTTTTAAGACTCAAAATGAGGATTGTATCTGATAATGAGGTACACTTGAGGGATATCAATGTCTGTCAGATGTGGAGCAAAACATTGCAATGTTCACAGAGACTCTAGAATCAGGATATATCTAACTATGCACTATCTACAGACCTCACAGATTCATAACTGAAAAGACCAGTGGCCTTAGAAATCTTACTTATTAGGAAAGACTGTCAGCCTTTTCTCTAACTCAGTCTCTTACAGACTTCTCTTTCTAGACCTACGTCTAGCCTTTTGTGGCATGAAAGATCAACCCTATTTGATCTATTCCTTCACAGAACTAATGGTATAACAAATACAGGAATAAAACCTTCATCGGCAGATAAATAAGACATGTTGGCATGATAGATTCATATCCCAATGTATCCCTCATCTCTGGAACAAACTCCCACTAAATGAAAAGCAGAGTTACACCCTTACCACCTTCAAGGTAAGCTTAGATAATTGGATGGGCAACCTCATATTTTCTCTTGATCTGTCTTGTCTTGCACTCCTTGAGGTAGAGAGAATTTTTTAATAAGTTGTTTTGTCTAGGCTTTAAATGGACTGCAAACCAATTGCCTAGTACTCACCTATGACCCTGTATAAAAACACACATATACATATTTATTTATTTATATATTTATTACAGAGAGAAAAACATTGATTTATTCAGTAACCCTACTAAAACTAATCACTGCCCTCTCAGCTTCCACACAAAAGCAAAATAAGCAAAGCGCTTCTAGTTACTTCTGCAGTGCTCAGAATGCACAGCTCATCTGGGGATGCAGGCTGGTATTTGAAAAACCAAAATGACTACAGGTGCAGGTCTCTCCTAGATTCAGTATTCACTTCCTCCATGGGTTAACCCTGACTAGAGACTCACAATCACACATCAGAGGTTTTGCTTCAGATGATCCTTCAGATGATCCTCCAGTTGTCGAACAAACTTCTTGATTTCAGTTTTTTAAGCTGCTTCTTTTCATAAAGCAAAAAAATAAAATCAATTGTCACTGTCTAACTAATATAGACTGTTGCTAGTGAACTTGCTTGTGAGAATGATTCTGGACTCTGAAATATGCACGCTTAAAGACACATTAACCTCTGTTCCAGAATCAAAACATTACAACTACCCGCCCCTTTAGAACATAGAAACTTGGGTTTGGGACTCATACAATAAGCTGAATGCCCTCGACAGTCCTTCAGCACTTTGACTGGTTAGGCTGTGCCTGTGTATCATTATATAATGGAAGGGCTGGAGGGATATTTCTTACCAGCACAACTTCTTATTGCTATCAGTTTGCCTACTTAGCTATTAATGATATCTTATGATATTGACATACCTGCCTAAAGAATAGTACTTTAAGGCACAAACAGCCCACTTTAAAGGCAGATCTGCTCTCTCAATGGTAGAATATCTCCTTTCAAAATTGCTCATCTTTCTACTGCTATAGCACATAATATGGTCCTCACATTGAGTGCCTTGGGATGGCACTGCCCATAGTCCTACCCCTCATGTTTTCCTACATATATTGTAAACTCCTTGTAGATTAATATATGTGTATATACCTTTGAAAAGCTATCCAAGGGCTTGCACAAGTGTATAAATACTGCCGTTTTGTAGCTAGCAGTTGAGATGTAAGCATGTATGTATGTAAGGGCTGTCTGTTAACTAGTTTGTTTGTATTTAATGATGCTGTTATAAATCCTGATGTGTTTCTATGTATTAAAGCATCTAAACGAAAACCCCAGCCTTCTTGTTATATATGTTAGAGATGAACAAGTGACATGGTGTGAGAAGTGGCATGTCTGAACAAGACATGGAGTTAGAAGAAGTATACTGAAGGGTTCTGGAGTCAGAAATCGCTTGGGTAAAATGATTTAAAGCACTTGTTTAGATGTTGGTGGAATATACAGGAGTGGATCATCCCAAAAATGTGCAAACTTTGCAAAACAGGTCAGAAATGAATTTCAAGTATTAAAACTTACTCAGCACTACTTCTTTTCACATAATATGAAACCAGGCATACAGAACATTCTAAATGATATTCGCATAAGCCGATATGCATGATCTTGATAAAAATATTTAAACTGCTAAGGAAAATGTTTGAAATAAAGTCCGAGTTGCATAAAACAAATAAAATAAGGGGAAACAACTGCATTTTCGCAAAGCATGTGTATTTTTCATATTAAGCAATGATATCAGAGTTATCAGAAGTGTATAAAGTGTTTGCATGTTTGTGCAGTGTTACAGTAAAGCTATTTCACAGAATACAGCCATTACAGAGCATATTTCACAGAATACAGCCATTATAGAGCATATTCATCAAAGTAAAGTATTTCAAAGAGTTTATTGTGCATCTGAATGTTGTTACAAGCTCACAGAACAGTTTTTTATACTTAATTACAAGGGCCATGTTTTCAGTGTATTTGTGTTTGCTTTGTGGACTTGGCAGACAAATTTCAGAAACCTGGTGCACTTGTGTTTGAAATTAATAATGATGAGAACCGGAAAGTGCTTGAGCAAGGGTATGACATTTTAATACAGGCTGCATTTTCTGTTAAAGATGACTATACAAAGGCATTTATTCTGCTTAATGTAGCTTGGTCAGAAGCTATAGAAAGGGAAAGCTCATTCGTGTATGCACCTGCTGTCTATGCAGGAGAGGGGGTAACCATCATATTGTTGTACAGGCTGAGTCAAGAGAGGACCCAGAGTGCTTGAAAAGTAAATTTAGATAAATGTGCAAACCCCAGACAAATGTTACAATGGAAAGACATGTATTTTACAGAAGTGATCAAAAGCCTGGTGAACCTTTTGCAGCATATATAACTGACCAGAGAAATAAAGTTAAACGTGCAGATTTGGTGACTTAAGGGATGAATTGATAAAGGACAGACCTATGTGCGGTATAAAAGATGATGCTGTGAGAAAGATTATGCTTCATGACAGTAATTTAACTTTGAATAAGGCCATTGAGATATGTCAGAAATATGAGCTCACAGAAAAGCACACAAATATGCTTACGAATGAAAGCAGCTTTAGAAGGCACAGTGATAAATCTCATGTTGATAGTATGTAGCATGTTATTAAACGAAACAAGCTCAAGCATGTGGCAGCAACTGTAACCCCTGCAGCACTCACTGGTAAACCCCAGAATTTTTCAGCAAATTCCAGACTTTGCATAGTCTCAGTGAAGCAGCATAAGAGAGACTCAGCAAACTCAAAGCATGGATTCCAACCCAGTGTCATTGCCAGCTGTCATAATTGTGGTGGAAGCCATGAATCTAAAAGAGAAAATGTTTATTTTTTTGCTCAACAATGTCACAAATGCAGTAAATGGAATAATTTCAAAAGATTTTATAAATCAAAAAGTCCACACTCTTTTAGTCAAAGGGAATATTTTAAGAAACAAGTTGATCAGTTAGACAATGGCAACCCTAATCTTTATGCTGATGATGTGTCAGTGCTTCATGAAACAGTTAATGCAATAGATTTAAGGGCCAAGGATGAAGTATTTTGTACTGTTCAGATAAATGGCAAACCATAGACATCAGAGTTGATACAGGCTACAAGTGTAATGTTATGTCAGCAGAAACACTTGGCAGAGTGTGTAATGTCGAAAAGCTTGACTTGGCAAGGTGTGCGAAATGTGTTCCTTATGGAGGTGAAGAAATTTAAACAGAAGGCTCAGTAGTACTTTCATGTTACTTTGCTGGAAAAAGTGATGACTTATCATTTTATGTGGTCAAAACGCATGACTAGTCATCATTAGGGCACAGAGACAGTTTGAAAATGGGACTGCTTTCATTTAACAAGGAAGACCATCATGTCAGTTTAAAAGATGACTACTCCAGTTTTGCCCAGCGCATTTTTTTCTACCTATACTGATCTTATTCAAAACAAACTCGGAAAACTTCCAGTTATGTACTCCATGAAGTTAGCTGCAGAGGTCAGTCCAGTTTTTAGGCCAGCACAAAAAGTTCCAATAGCTATGCAGGACAGAGTCAAAGCTGAGTTAGACAAAATGATGCAACAAGGTGTGATTTGTCCAGCTGAAACTCCAACTGAGTGGGTATTTTCCATTGTGGTAGCTCACAAGTAAAGTTCAGATGACATCAAAATATGTATTGTACACAGTTGAAGAAGTCGCAGCCCTGATGCCAAATGCCAATATTTTTTTCTGTCTTAGATGCAAAAAGTTCATTTTGGCAAATTCAGCTTGACAAAAATCATCATTACTCAATATTTTGAGTACTCCGTTTGGCAGGTACAGATTTTTGAAAATGCCATTTGGGATAAATTCTGCAAGTGAAGTCTTTCAGTGAGCAATGGAGCAAGCTTTTGATGGTTATCCTTGTGCTATCATAGTAGACAACATACTGGTAGAAGGTCGTGATGAAGCAGAGCAGGACAGAAACCTCAGAAAAGTTCTAGAAAGGGCACATCAAGTGAATCTTAAGGTCAACCCACACAAATGCAGATTCAGGCTACAACAGGTTACTTATGTTGGTCATTTATTTACTGGTACAGGCTTTTACCAGACCCTTCTAATCAAACAGCCATTCTCGAGATGCCAGCTCCAGACAATGTTCAAGCCCTGCAAAGTTTTCTTGCCATAGTCAAGTACTTAAGCAAGTTCATTCTAGACTTGAGCCAACTTTCAGCACCACTCAGAGAGCTGATGCGTAAAGATGTATCCTGGTCTTGGTTAGAGCAACACCAAAGAGCATTTGATGTCCTGAAACAGAGAATTCAAGTCCACCAACACTCAGATACTATGATGTTCAAAACCAGTTAAACTTTCCTGTGATGCTTCGATTTTGGTCTTGGTGCAGTCATTCTAAAGGAGGACCAACCTGTTGCCTATGCACTGAAAGCTCTTCCCCAAACTGAGATGCAGTATGCCCAGATCGAGAAAGATGTTTTGGCAACTGTGTTTGCATGTTTGCAGTTCCATGATTGTGTTTATGGGAGACCTATCCAGATTGAAACAGGCCACCAGCCATTAGTCACTATCTTCAGAAAGCCAATGCATTCAACTCCAGCCAGACTGCAATGTATGATGCTGAGATTACAAAAGTACAATTTTAATCTTGTCTACACAAATGACAAACTTCTTTATATTGCTGATACCTTATCTAGATCCCACAGAAACACCACTGAAGAGCATGAGAATGAGAACCTAGATTTTGAAATCATGGGAGTGAGAACATTTTTCTTCCACCCTTCTTGATGAGCTCAGAAACATTACTATCTTGCATCGTGGTCACCCAGGAACTGAATCTACCAAAAGAAGGGTGACAGAACTAGTATTTTGGCCTTCTATATCATAAGGCATTGAGAGAGCACTTTCATCTTGTTCCCTGTGTAATAGTACAAAGCCACATCAACAGAAGGAACCACTTCAGCTAAACCCAATTCCGTAAATACCTTGGTCGACAGTAGCCACAGACATTTTCGAGTGGCATGGTCAACATTATTTGATGTTAGTAGACTGTTACTCCAATTGGTACAAGATTGACTTACTTCCCAGCCTAGCATCCAGTACTATCATTACTAAGATGAAGCATCATTTTGCTGTTTATGGAAATCCACACAAAGTTATTTCTGATAATGGCACTCAGAGGCAAAGATAATGGCACACAGTTTACAAGCCAACAGTTCAAAAGGTTTGCTGAAGAATGGGACTCTACTCATGTCACAAGTAGTGCAGAGTGCCTGCAGTCATATGGTTTGGTAGAACTGAGCGTTGTAGTTCAAAGTGCAAAACAGTTACCATAGAAGTCAAAACAAGATAATAGTGATGTTTTCCTGAATCTACTGAATCTCATAAATGTTCCTTATGATGAACATCTTGGTTCACCTGCTGAGAGACGTCTGTCGAGACAGACCAGAACCGTATTAGCAATCAGTAGTCAGTTGTTGATTCCACCTGTCATGACCAACAGATCAGTGAAAGCCAGTCTGTTGAAGAAATGCCTATCCCAGAAGTCCTACTACGATAAGACCAGCAAACCGCTCAGTCCATTACGAGAGGGAGAAGTGATAAGGATGCAAACGTCCAAAGGTTATGATCGGATTGGTGTCGTGAAGACTATCGGTCCAAATCTGAAATTGTACATTATAGAAATAAGGAGCAACTTTTAGGTGGAATCGGAAGTACAATTTCCAGTGCCTGAGCCTATATCACAGTAGATAGCGTGTGAGAGAGAGAGAGTGACAGAGAATCTCTTTGTCAGTGTTCCAATTCCTGAGGAAGTTCCAGAGTACATTCTTGTTCCTGTCATGAATCCAGAAGTTCCTGATAAGAGTTGTGCACCCCAGACTGTCTCCTGTTGCTAAATTTGGCCCCAGCTGTTATGTTACAATATATGGCCAAATCTCTAAACCCTGCAGCAGATATAAAGCAACTTGGACATGAACATTGTGTTTTATTTCTAATGTACATAGTAATGCATGTCTATCTCTGATATTGTTTTGTATAAAGGACAACATTTTAAGAGGGAGGATATAGAGTGCTATATATGTATATACCTTTAAGAAGCTATCCAAGGGCTGGCACAAGTGTATAAATACTGAGCATGTGCGAGCCTGATTGCCATTTTGTAGTTACCTGTTGGGATGTAAACATGTATGCATGTAGAGTCTGTTTGTTAGCTAAATGGTTCATATTTAATGATGGTGCTATCCATCCTGATGTGTCTCTATGTATTAAAGAATGTAAATGAAAACCTCAAGCCTTCTTGTTATACGTGTTGAAGTCAAACGAACGACACTCCATAGTAAATCAGGTGGCTCTAACATAGTTTAAATCATGGGGTCTTTCTAGTCAGTAAAATAACCAAGAAGTAAAAAACAGTCCGTCCACCATGGCTATAATCATAAATTTAGTAAACTTTAATAAAATAATAAATTAAAATCAGATAATGTGCTTTCGCACATAACAATGCACTTCATCAGATCCATACAAACATAAAACAAATAGAGATATTTAACAAGCCTATAACCAATCAGGTACTAAGTATTCAATGATGAAATGAACAGGCTTTCAAAGCCAATTTTAAAGGGACATTAACATTAAGCTCAGGAAAATGATAGGCTTGTAGGCATGCTATCTATTCCATTTCTGCTAACTCAGTCTTGTTGATGATGTCACCACCTCTTATACTACCCTTAACTACTTCTAACACCATAAAAGTAAAAGAGTGCCACTCGTTATGACTAATATGTTTATATAAAGCATTGAGTGTATCCTGTACTGGAGGATACAGGCCAGTTTTTATGACTTCTTATTTTGCCTGCTTGTGGTCTTACCACCGATCTTCCTATAACAATCACAAATAGCTAAATTACATCATGCCATATTTATTTTTATTAATATTCACATCTGAGCATGTCTGCCATGTAGAGTCTATCACAGTTCACATTTTTATAAGTGAAGTTCACAGCCCTCTGAATGAATGAATGAATGAATGAATGAATGAATGAATGAATGAATGAACGAATGAATGAGCAGATCATCCTGGTATGAAGCAACATACTGAGATTGAGGCCTCAGTATTATATCCATCAGCTTCCACAAACTGGTTGATGTTCCTTGTCTGCCAAATGATGAAAATGTTTACTGAAAATGACTGTCATGGTTTAAAAATATAAAACTCTTTAGTGAAGCGTTGGATGTAATATGGCTTTGTAGCATAGGATCATAGGAAGTTACTAGGCTATTGGTCCTGATGTACTTACAAGCCTAGCCAAGAATTTAGCCCATGTTCTGACAAGTCAGTACCTGATGCCCCAGTCCAGAAGGGACACAGATGGAATCCTAGGGGTGTATCTTTTACTCCCCATGCAGTTAATAAGCTTGTGCTTAAAAAGGGTCAATGAGGTACTCTGCTTGATGTGGAGAGGGAGTCTATTCCACAGAAGGTGAAGTATCTGGGACACAAATCTGCCATGCCAACATATCCTATTGATGTCACAGACCAGACTGATGTCACAAATGCAGGTTACTCAAGTGGAGCTTGACTTGTAGATATGCAGCAGTCCCATCAAGGTGGGGTCTGAGATTGCTTTGTATGCCAGACAGAAGTTACCTCTGAGGAGTCTGCATGAGACTGAGTAGAGGGACATGGCCTTTAGCCTATCTGTGTAGGGTCAATGTGTGAGGCCCTGGATTCTCTTTGTTCGGAATCTCTGTGGGCTCTCCAGCTGCTGCATGTGCTTTGTGAAGTACATGCTAAAAGGGGCATTGTATTCAATAATGGGTCTTATAAGGGAAGAATACAGGGTTCTTATGAGCTCCTTGTCCCTGAATGAGATACCCTTACTTAATGTGATAATTTCTGGGATGTCACTCTCCCCAAAGGGGATGATGATGCATTTTTTTTGTATTCAGCATGAGACCATGTTTCTGGCACCGGTCATTTCTCTGAGTGAGATCCTCTTAGAGGATGTCCACATCACTAGGAGAATTGATGTCAGTGCTCAGCTTTTACACAAATGCAAACTTGGTCAGCCATAGTCCACTGGTTTTGGCCTGTACCTCAGAAAGGTGGGTTCTATCAGTGAGCCAGTTTGTTATCCATCTGGTAACATACGGATTTGATGCTTAGTTGAGAGAGTTTATCTATAATACCCAAGTGGGGGATTAATATCGAAGGCTTTGGCCAGGTCAGTGTAGGCAGTGTGCACTGTCTTCATACATGGCTTTGGTGATTGTCTCAAAGAAGTTGACTAAATTTAACAGGCATGACCTCCCCTTGACAAAACCAAACTGTGTGTGATTGAGTGTTTGGAGACTGCCAATGCCCTTCTTGATGAGATCCATGATAATCCATTCCATGGCCTTGCAGATCAGGATATTTAGGCTGATGGATCTATAATTTCCTGGATCAGTGTACGCTCCACTTTTGTGCAAAGGGCTGACAGTGGCTGTCCTCCACTTGGCTGGAACGAAGCTGGTACTCAGGCTTTGGTTGAATAGGGTGCCTAATACTGCTGCAAGTTCCTGCCGGAGTTCATGTAGGATGCAGCCTGGGATGTCATCAGGTCCCATGGAGGCTGTATTTTCTGCCTTTGATTGGGCAGTGATGACTTCCTCCCTTGAGATAAGGGGAGGGGGGCAGGTGCTGGGGATATCCTGATTTACTGATGGGGGGGCAGAGTGGTGAAGTTTTCACTGAACCTGTCTGCCAACAGGTTGGCTATATCTACAGCATTTGTGTATGTGGTGTCCTTCACCACCAGTTCTGAGCAGATCTCAGTGTTTCCTTTGTGATTGTGGCCATATGTGAAGAAGGCCTTATGATTGTCTTTAGCAGATATGGCCAGTTTGTACTCGACGTTTGCTTTGTAGGATTTCACTAGTGCTCTTATTTGTTTGTTCAGGCTAAGGAGACAGTGCTTCCAATTAGGCACCTGCTCTTTCTTGGTCCTGGACAGCAATTTGTTTTCCTTTTATTATAGAGTTTATTTATCACAGATGTTCACCAGACTGGTTTACTCTTCCTTGAGAAGGATGATTTTGTCATGTCGGGTATTCCTCATTCCCTATATAAATGCTCGAATATTAATTTGATATAGGTAAGGACATATGTGCTAGTTCCTATGGGGGAGGGGGGCATGAAGTTGTTTATACCTTCCCTCAGGAGGCTGTAATCAGCTTTGAGGAGTTTTTTTTGTTTGACCCTTGCTAGAGGGTTCGGGGGAGATGGTGGCTTCGAAAGTGACCGCATTGTGTTTGGATCATACCAGGCAGGATGACACTGTAAGGATGCTGCAGTGGTTACTCATGTTGGTTAATACCTAGCTGTATCTATTTTTGTATACTCTTTGTTGTGTCTTTCGGCTTTTCCCGGTTAGGAGTCGCCACAGTGGAACTCCGGTCTGCTAATGATTGGCAGTAGATTTTTATGTGCCGAGTTGCCAGCTCTGACGCACAACCTTCAACAAAGGTACGCCCATTCACGCATGTCTCCACACAGAAGACGCTCTAGCTGAGAATCAAACAGGACAGCATCGTACTGTGAGGCGACAATGCTACCGCAGCACTACCACAAAACAGAAATTATTTTGGGACAAATTACTGTAAATATTCAGATCGAGTATTTCAAAAAGCCTTCCAATTACATCCTCAGGAATTAGTCAATATCAGGAATAGTTTAATATCTGCACAACTTAATCATAACCACTGCTTAAGATGTCCCTCAATAAATGAGTCTTGTCAAACCTCAACACATATAGATAGATGCAAACCCTGATTTTCAGCAGGTATTATCGTGCATACAAGAGTGCTTATTAAAAACTGAACAGTGTCAAAATAAGCTGGATATTCCAGTGAGCAAATGTTCAGAATAAAGTGAGCAACTTAAAATACTGAGCAAGGAATCCTCCTTGAAAGCCTTAGATTATTATTTATGTATTTATTTACATTTGTTGACCGGGAAAATCTGACTGGACACAGGTCCTTTTTCAGCAGAGGCCCGGGGAGAAAAGCTCCACAATAAAAACAACAATTTAAAACAATTAATTACAAGTTACAAGAAGTATAGATATGTTTTGTTTAACAATAGTAGTAAACAGTTATAGTTCAAAATGAAATTAAGTATTTAAATGGTACAACACTTATATCATAAAGGCCATAAAGCCTAGCAGTTAGATAAGAGAATGAAAGTAGAAGAGTTGCATACTATTCTTTGCTGAAATAAAATGATTACCAAACAAGACTGAACGGTTAGAAAGCAGTGAAAGAATGAATAACGGGAATTTTTTGAATTACGTGAAACAAAAATTGAAGGGAATTATGTATCTTTTCTTACTACTTTCATTGCACCAGTGCTGGGCCTACAAGAAAGGCTATCGTTTTGAATAGAAAGGGTCAACAAAACTACTGGGAAGCCCATTCCCGTACACCCCAATCCATATCCTAAATCTACTGTGGTAAAGTTTTCCCATATCAAGACAGGGAGTTAGTCTTAAGAACTGCTTGGTCTAACTTACTCACAAAATAATGATTAAAGTATTGTTAAGACATGACAATGATTATACAATTAAGACTCTAGAGAATAGAAAGTAATGCCAGCCACTAATTATATTACTGAAACAAAATAACGCTCATTTGCTTTACTATGCAATGCAAGTCCTAAACATTTCCTAACTGGTGGTCCATTTCCACAGCTTAAAAGAAAGATTTGCATTTATCAAAAAACAGCATCACATCAGATAGTGGAAACATGCTGTAATTATTAATCACTAGAGAGAATATCATGCAAGAATGGATAGTCTGATGCTATAAGCAAGAAGCCCAGAATCCCTCCAATATCTTCAATTAGTAAGAATAAGTTGAACTTAAAATGACATTGTGTGTTTTATCTGTGCATTTTCCATGCAAAGCCTCTGAAAAAATAAGATAAAAAAAAATTTGAGACACTTTGCTATAAAATACTATAAACATCTGAGATGAATGAATGTATGCTGTTTTAGTCTAATATCTGATGGTTGCTTGTTTTTTCCTTCACAGTTGCTGAGATAAGATATTCAAGAGAAGTATACTCCCTTTTTGTTACCTCTGTTTATGTTATCTTATGTAAATTTTACAAATGAGAAGAATGTGTATATGTAAATTACTCATTAATATTTATAGGTTAATCTGTGCTTATTAAGCTAATGACCACAAGGGCCTTTTTAAAACTAACCATGCATCTCAAATCTCTGACAAGTTCTGATACCCTAGGGCCTGGTAGATGAACCATGTAAAAGCTGCCTGTGTCCATTAGAGACATAGGTGCCAAACCAGGGATGAATTTCCTGCTTCCCACCCAATTATCCAAGTTACATTTGAATTGAGTTAGGGAGGAACTCTGCTTCACATGGATGGGGAGCCTGTTCCACAGACGGGGTAGTCTCTGGGATACATATCTATCTCTCCAGCAGGACCTATTTATATCACGGGCAAGGTTTAAGTCTTTAGAATGGACAATTCTGGTGCTGTTTTTTGTGTGGATATGTAGGAGGTCCATCAGAGTAGGGTCTGACAATACCCTATATGCCAGGCATAGATTTCCCATCAAAAACCTGTAGGAGACAGAATACAGGGATAGGGCCTTGAGGCAGTCTGCATAGGACATTTTACTTACACCCTGTATTCTTTTAATGAGGACGCTCTGTGTATGTTCCAACTGTTGGATATGCCTAGTTAGGTACATACCAAAGGGGACATTGCACTCAATGATAGGTCTGATGAATGCCGAATACAGTGGAACAATGATTTTCTTGGCCTTAGATGCCATACCTTTGTTTATAAGTTGTGCAACATAGAATGATTTCCTCATTAATGTAGACATGTGATGGTCAAAGACTAGATTACTATCTACAGTATGTGTGTCCCTAAGTCCCTGACTACTAAGTCAGTTCTAAGGGGTGTGTTGTCAATATGATAGTTACCAGGAGTGGGTGACTTCCAAAAGGATACGGTTATGCATTTCTTGGCATTTAGTTTTAGTCCATGCCTCTGACACCAGTTGTTTGTCTGTGTCAGCCCCTCCTGGAGAACAGTTGTGTCAGTGTGTGATTCAATGATAACTCCTAATTTGCAATTATCTGCAGAGTTAGTCAGCCAGAGACCACTGGCATTGGCCTCGACTTCGGAGAAGTAAATGCAAAAAGGAGCAGTCCAAGGACTTGTCCCTGAGGGAATTCACTTGTAACTGGCCTTTTGGTAACAGTGGACTCTTCATTTCTAACTTCCTGGGTCCTGTCTGTGAGCCAGTTGGCTATCTACCGGGTAACATACAAGTTTGTACCTAACCTCTTGAGTTTGTCAACAATACCTGAGTTGGGTATTGTGTCAAATCCCTTGGCCAGGTAGGCATTGTGAACCATTTTTCCCTCATCCATTGCTTTACCTTCTCAAAGAAGTCCACCAGGTTGAGAGGCATTATCTGCCCTTGACAAAACCAAACTGGGTTGGGTCCAATGTCTGGAGGTTTACTATATCTGTGTTGAGCATTTCCATAATTCTTTCCATGAATTTACAAATAAGACTAGTGAGACTTATGGGTCTGTAGTTTCCAGGGTCTGTAGATGGCTCACCTTTTGCAGAGGGATGACTGCTGCTGTTCTCCATTCAGGAGGCATAAAGCCTGTTTGGAGGCTATACTTAAATAGTAATTTCAGAGGCCCTGATAGATAATGTTTCATCCTATTTAGAAGGCCTAGGATACTGTCTGGGGCCACTGATGCAGTCAGTGTTGTTGGTCTTAGACAGAGCATTAAGGACCTGTTCCCTAGTGAGAGTAGGAGATGCTATAGTTGATGGTATTTCTTGAGGGAAGATTGAGGGGGAGAGAGGGGTAAAATTGGAGATGAATTTATCAGCCAGGAGGTTTGCTATATATTCTGGCTCATTGTAGGTGACTCCATTTACACTGACATCTGCACACAATTGTGTATTGCCTTTGAGGTTACAGACATAGCTAAATAATGCTCTGTGGTTGTTCTTGGGGTGAGAGGCCATATTTACCTCAAATTTGGCATTGGTAGAATTTATTTGCCCTCTGAGTTGCTTGTTTCATTTGATGAGCGAGCTTTTATCCTGATGGGTGCTGCACCTCCTAATTTTTTTACATGATTTTCTTCCTTCTGTTATACAGCCTATTGATTTTGTGATTCCACCAGGGTGGCTTGTTTTTTGAGTTAGTTTTGTACTTCTTCCTGGTGGGTACAGCTGCCGCTATGCAGCTATGAACATGCTTGACATGGGGCTTGACATTTTGCCAGGCTTTAACTTAATAGCAGGAAATTAGCCTTAGAGTAGTTCCTGAATATTCCCGGTTTAGCTAGGGGGTCCAGGTTTTTGTTTTTATTTCAAAGGAGACTATTTTGTGGTCTGACCTTACCAGGGAAGACATTACAGTAGGGGGTGTGCAGTAGTCTCCCATATCAGTGAGGACCAGATCCAGTATGTTTTCACCCCTGGTTGGTGTATTGACTAACTGGTCCAGGGAGTTTGTGTTTACAAAATCCAGGAATCTGTCTGCCTGTACGTTTGGGGTCATACAACATTCTCAGTTAATAATGGGGTAATTAAAGCCACACGTGAATATGGTATTGGGTTGGATGGCTAGTATTTCTAATACATTTAAATACATGATATGGTTTTACTGGGTCATAGAGGGGGGCCTATACCTTGCAAGGAAGTGGTATTGGATTTTTCCTATAGTGATTTGAACATGGAACAGTTCAAGTGCATTGCCTTGTTTGACCAACCTTTAAGTATATATATATTTTTTTATGTAAATAGACACCTCCATCTTTAGTCCCTGTTTGTGAAGTAGATGCTCTAAAAGTGTGGAAGGCATTATAACCTTGCACTGTTGGTGTGCTCTCTGTGACTTTAAACCATGCCTCAGTGACCACAATTCTCCAGAATTCTCTGGAGTGAAGAGAGCTTCTAGAGAGTCAAGTTTTTTGTGTAGACTCCTAGCACTGAGCAGTAATACGTTTAGATTTTCTTGTTTTTGAATTGCTATGTCGGAAGTATATTCAGTCTTGCATTGTCTAAAAAAGGCAGTATGAGGGAAGACAATGTTTTAACTAATAGTAGAAAGCCTAGATAGGAGAGGTGCAGACCATCCCTGGCAAAGCAGCTTGGTCTGTTGGCTATCTCCTTCCATGTTAACAAATATTGCACCCCCTTAGAATGACACCAGAAAGTAAGTCAATTATTAAAGTCAATCATGTTTTGTTTGTATTGTGGCATCATCCTTGGAGGAGGTAGAATTCTGCTCAATGCTAGGCTCATACCAGGCTGAGACACATATTCCGAGAGCCCCATGATGTCTCTCTTCATATGGTATAGCGAGATGCATCTCAGGTCATTTACTCCCACATGGACTGTGACTGAGTCATATTGGCATTTGTAGTCCAATGATGGGAGTACATGCGTAATGGGGTGGATCCTAGCCCTTGATAAGCAACTGACCGTGACTTTCTTCTTACTCATTCTGGTGAAAGGGACATCAGTGTGTCTCACGATGGAGTCCCCAATGACTAGAATGGTGGATTGTGTGGTGGCTTGCCTTATGGGCTTAGAGGTAGAGGCTCTATGAGATGTAGATCTATGTGTTGATGTGGGTGTTGTTTTGAAAGAGTGCATTTAGGGCTGCTGAGGGCATGTGTTGCATGCATGTCATCTAGGAGGTCTTTGTAATTTAGGAAGGTTACATTTAAGTGCCTCAGCATATGTGTGCTTTGAATTGTGTGTCATGAATGTAGCGTGCATACTACTGACAACCTTATTGACAGTAGGAGTACTTTTATTTGAGAGTTTTGCCTTCAGTGACATTGTATAAATACATCCCTCACATACCATATCAGTTTGTTTGAGAATTAACTGGTTGTCAGTAAACATGAGGCAATTTTTCTATTTGCATACAAAATTGTTCAAGTTTTCTTTCCCACTTAAATCTTTCTGAAATTACACCACTTCAGTAGTTAGAATGCCTTTCTTTATGTCAAAATAAGACTTTAATACCACTATTTATTTTTCATTGTAGTCTGGTTTGCTTTCTCTTTCTTTCTGCCATTTTTCATTTTAAATTATAGAATTTATAGCTAAAGTTTGCAATTCATTTGAAACAACTAACTGGTCTAACTGCTCTTTATTTTCTTTTTCTTAGAATCACTATTGTAGAGCGATGATATAATCACGAGTCAGACCATGTCTCAGCTTTAGCTTTTAGTACACACGTTTCATGGTCTAATTTATGTCGGCATACTAGAGCACATAAGCAGAAAAATTTCAAGAACAGCAATCTATTCCATTTTTCTTTCCTTTCTAATCTGTTATCAATGTAAAAAATTAAAGTGCTTATGTTAAACACACTTTTACTTCTAGGTATAGTAAACGCCTAACAAGTATGTAATGTAAATATTAGATTGAATTTTGCAGAAAAATAAGGCACAAAGGTCATGAAACATGAGACAGAATCAGAAACAGAGTAGATCTATGCACAATACACCATTTTATGAAGAGTGCAGAAGTTACTTAGCTCTGTAATGCAAAATTCCACAAAGGAGAAAGCTTGGGAAAAGGAAAGGGCCATGTTTTCAATGAAGCATTTCTTGAAACTATCAGCTATGTTTTGCTCAGCTCAGCATCTATGTAGACATGATTTCATTTCATACTGAATATGCTACTTATAGTTGATTGCTCATAAATGGTAATTAAAGTAAAACTGCACAATATCACATTTTATTCTAGAAACAAATAACAGGAATAATTTTATTATATTTCATCCTGATGTTCTGAAAATGTGATACAAAAAGATAAGATGTTGTAACTGATATGTCTTTTTTTCATGTTGAGCCTTTTTCCAAGCTGGTCTATTACGGTGATATTAATGCCTATTGATGATCTGTATATACACGTATAGGTTCATAGTTGTGTACTGGGCTAATGACCACAAGGGTTTTTTTAAGCCTAGCCATGCATCTCAAATTTTTAGTGTAAGTAGGGGCTGGGAAGATGAAGCATTTTACAAGCTGGGGCCTGCAAGATGAACCATTAACAGGCTGCCTATGTCCATTAGAGAAATAAGTGCCAAACCACAAGTGAAATTCTGGTTCCTCATCCAGTAGTCCAAGTTATACTTGAATTGGGTTAGGGAGGAACTCTGCTTCACATAATAAGGAGATCCTGATCCAGAGAAAGGGTAGTCTCTGGAATATGTCTCTCTCTCTCTCTCTCTCTCTCTCTCTCTCTCTCCACCAGGTCCTATTTATATCACAGGCAAGGTTTACATTTTTAGAACAGGCAATTCTGGTGCTGTTTGTTCTACAGGTATGAAGGAAGTTCATCAGAGTGGGGTCTGAAGATGACTTATATGCCAGAAATTGATCTCTCTTCATCAGTCTGTGGGAGACAGAATACAGAGATACAGACATGAGGTTGTCTGCATAGGACATGTTTTTTATGAGCTGTATTCTTTTAGTGGGGAACCTCACAGGATATTCAAGTTGTTGGGTGTGCTTGACTAGGTACATACCAAAGAAGGTATTACATTCAATAACAGGTCTGATTAGCACCAAATACAGTGGAAGAATGACCTCCATGGACATAGATGCTCTACCATTGTTTATACATTGTACAACATAGAGTGATTCCATCACTACCATAGACAAGGGATAATTGAAGACTAGATTACTGTCTATGAGTGTCCCCTTCAGAGTGGATCTAACTTTCCTTAAAAATGTGACCTTGGAATATTTTTTGGACCATTCCACTATCTCCTATTATTCTTAGTATCAGAAAACAGGGCAGAGAGGACCCTTTGTACTCTAGGTATGCAGTCAGCTCAGAAGTTACTTGAACAGGGTGCAGAACTTTTGGAAGATGAACTAGTAACTTATCTTTTTTGCACCATGGAGGGAAGAGCAAACAGATTCTAAAATGTTTTGTAACTGCATTATTTTTTTGCAATAAAGCAGCTATCCACTGACTGGCTAACACTGTAATCAGTGTTTCCCTACCAAAGGGCTGGTTGCCTGTAATGCTTAATTCAAGACTGTCTGCATAACAGACATCTGTGGAATGGCCACTTGGTCTTCACTGCACTCTTTCACAAAGCATTATTGTCTTGACTGCATCTGGGGAAGGTTGGATTTATTAGGGATGTCACTACTCCATAACACAGCTATCTAAGCAGAGTGCTTGTGTAATCCTCTGGATCCTTCTAACATGAGGATACTGTTTGGCATTCTGCCCAAATAAGGATCCATCAAGGAGAGTGCTCAATATTTAGTTAAAATGGATATGTTCTTCGTATATCACTTGATATATAACAAGACCCTCCATAACCATAGGAAGTTACTAAGCTAACAACCCTATTGCCTTTCTAAGCATAGTACTTTATGGCTCAATTTTCCTGATTATCAATGCCTAAGTAGTAGAACAGTGTTTGTATACGTCTATGCCTTGGGGCATCTACAGGCTGCCTCTTACCATAAGGGATACAGACAACAAGCCAAGGGTGAATTTGCAATTTCCGAATGACTGATCCAAACTGTGTTTGAATAGGCCTGGGGAAGAGCTCTGTTTCACATGAATGGTGAGACTATTCCAGAGAAGTGATAATATCTGGGACACAAACCTTTCCCTCCAACATGTTTTGTTTATGTCATAGACAAAGTTTAGTTCCTTAGGTCAGATAATTCTAGTGTTGTCTGTTTTGTGAATGCATAGCAGATCCATCTGGGCAGGATGGGAGAATGTCTTGTAGGTTAGGTAAAGATCTCCCCTCAGTAGTCTGTAGGAGACCAAGTACATAAACAGGACTTCTTAAGTGGTCTACATAGGACATGTTATGAACACCCTGTATTCTTTTAGTGATTAAACTCTGTGGCCAAACCACCTGTTGCAAATGCCATGTCAAGTACATGCTGAAATGGGCATTATACTACATTACTGGTCTAATGATGGCTGAGTACATTAGGATTATGATATCCTTAGATCTGGATGCTATGCCATTATTTACATGTTGTGCCACATAGAAGGATTTTCTCACCACCATGGACACATGGTGATCAAAGTTCAGGATAATGCCAACCTGACCACCCTAGTTCCTTACCACTGGATTTATTCTTAGAAGAGTGTTGTCAGTGTTGTAATTTGCAGGGGTGATCATCTTTCCAAAGGCTATAATTACACATTTTTGCTTAGAGTTTTATGCCATGGCTCTGGCACCAGTCATTTGTCTGTGTCAGACTCTCCTGGAAAATAGCTATATTTTTAAAGGTTTCAGTGATTGCACCCTATTTGCAGTTGTCAGCAAATTTGGTCAGCCAAAGGCCCTCTACATATAACTTGAATTCAGAGAAGCATATTCTAAGCAGGAGAGGTCCCAGCACCATGCCCCATGTGTCACCACTAGTAACAGTCTCTTGGTGGAGCTGGACTTCCCCATGATATAGGGATTTATGATTAAATTTATGAGTTTGTCTATAATACTGGAGTGAGGAATTATGTAAAATGATTTTCCAGGTCAAGGTAGGCAGTATGTACCATTTTGCCCTTGTCCATGCCTCTAGTGACCTTCTTGAAGTTTAGTAGGCATGACCTGCCCTTGATGAAACTAAACTGGAATGGGTCCGGTGTTTGAAGATTTCTTATGTCTTTATTTATTATGTCCACAATAATTCTTTCCATGGCCTTTCACAAAAGATTAGTCTAACTTATGGCTCTGTATTTCCCAGGATCTGTTGCTGCTCCCCCTTTGAGTTGAGGGATGACTGATGCAGTCCTCTATTCCCTAGGGATGAAACTGGTCTGAAGACTATGTTTGAATAGATATACTATTGGGCCTAACAGATCAGGTTTCATTCTAATTAAAAGGGTATGCTGGGATATTATCAGGACCCACCAATGCAAGTGTTTTTAGATTTGTTGAATACGGTGAACACCTGTTCTTTAGTGATAGCTTGGGGAGAAAGGGGGGACTGTATTTCCTGGGGGTAACTGGGAATGGTAGGGGGGTGAAATTGGAGCTAAATTTATCAGCCACCAAATTTGTTATATCTTTGGTTTTGGTATAGGGAGTTGCAGTTATTATTAGTTCAGCACACTGCTAGGTATTCCCTCTGAGGCTGCATGCAAAACTGAAGAATTATGTATAGTTAGCCTTATACTGGGAGGCTATTTTTGCCTCAAAGCTGGCTTTGGTGGACTTAACTAAGCTGCTTGTTGCTTGTTGAGATAAATAAGGGAGTGTTTTGCCTATTGGACAAAGCCTTTCCTATTTCTGGACATTATTTTCTTTCTTTTATTGTACAATGCATTTATACTGGGCATCCAGCAGTAGGGTCTTGTTTTTGAAGTTTGTCCTAAGTTTATTTAATTTTGGTACTGTGGTTTCTATGTAGTTATTTACATGCATCTACAGGGTTTCTGTAAACACCTCTACATAGTTCACAGTGTTCTCTGACTTTGTGGGTACTTGGAATTTACCTATGCTATTGCTTAATGGGAGGTAGTTAACCTTGGAAACGTTCTTAAAGGTTGTGGGGCCTGCAGGGAGTTTAGACTTTATATTTATTTCAAGGGTTATGTTTTATGAGATAACTTCAGTTAATTTCTGTTCTGCTGAAGTAGCAAATTCCATGTTATTTTACTCCTACTGAAATTAAATACATCTTTCAAATTCTTAGTTAATGATAAATCTTATATATTAGTCTTGGTTGCATTGCTTATTTAGGGAGTAACAATTTTACATATCTTGATTTTGATATTGTACAGACAGTTTATATAGTTAGAATCTACATTATATTGTAAGAGACATTTTTTTTCCCAAAGTTGCTTTGGGGTGATGGGGGATTCTTATTTAACTACATATGTGCCAAAAGAATAAAAAAATGATGACACTTTGAAAGTTATCAGGATAGTTATTAGGGTAGTTCAGGAGAGAAAAAGAAAGCAAGAATAAGGTGAAGAAGAAGCTGAAAGGACAACAGAAAGATGTAGAGTGAAAGAAAATGGAGACATGAAATATGAATAAATGTGTTAAGAATGCATTTTGGAAAAGATATGGAACTAGGTAGTTAATGGAAGATTTTTAAGATTTTTATTATTATTAACATTTACATTTACTGTGCAAACCAAATAAAACAACACAATTTATTTTTCTTCGACTGAACATCAAATATGTTAGCCAAAAAAAAAAAAAAAAAAAAAAGGATGTGAACTAAATGCATCTTTTATAAGAAGAAGGCACAAGTAATCCAGAAAGCTTGTGTCAGGTCTGGTATCCTAGCTGTGACCCAGAGGGCAACAAAACTAAAAAGAAACAGAGTACAAAGGATTAGTCCAGGTAAAATCACTTTAGCTAGCAGATCTAGGAGACACTCTCTCTCACTCTCTCTCTCTGATGCCCCCGTGGGAGGAATAAATATGCCTTGTTGAAGTTTATTCATTTATATAGGTAGACAAATGGGTGTTCTTGTTACCTACTTAACAGAATGAACTATTTGAAACTTCAAAAAAATAATAAAGGAAAATATCTTGGAATTGTATTAAAACCTAATCTTGATGACACTAGACTAATAAACTTTGATAAAAATTGCAACAATATCAATAACCTCACAATTTAATAGAATTATATGTATTTAACTGTTGAAAATATATTATACCTTATAAACATGTTTTTTCTACCTTAACATTTCTACACACTACATACTATTGCTTTAACTCCTACTAAGGAACTAAGTAAAGTGTTTAATAAAATATTATTACGTTTTTTCACGGTTTCCTTAAAAAAACTAAATTTGCATACCAGCATCATATAAGGCTTTGGAAAAGAAAGGATATTAAATTTCCTGACATAGAAACATATGTCCTGGTAGCCATATTTAATAGTACAATTCATTGGTTAGATAGTCCCTATAAGGCAAACTGGAAAAATGTATATGTGGCAGTTTTTGATGTGAAGAAGCTGACTCCTTTAAATCATACATCGATAATCATAAATAATACAATGCCAATAATCCTTGGCAATTTTCTGTAACATAAATAGCATATTCATATGGAATCACTCTATTTAAACTTAATATTGTTTTTTTTTTTTTACAAATTTCTTACAGATATCCATACAAGTTAACAGTTTGATTAATGTAATAAACCCCTTTTTTTCTGCAACCAATGGCTTTGATAGACGGCACTAAGGTAACCAAAATAAGTAACTAGAAAGACTCTATTAGGATAGTATAGCTGTTTTTGAGGACCCACCTTAAATCTATAGAAATATTGTTAAGTGAATTTGTCTCAATAAAAAGTAGAATGGTTGGACATTCAAGGAATCAGATCAGCTATACGAGATAAGTTTGATTTAACTGCATATTGAATGGAAATTTCAAATTTAACAGAGCATATCTGTAAGGTATTATACAATGGTAACATCAGTGATTCAATACTTTCAGACCTATATGCAATATTAATAGAATGCAAAGAAGATACTGCAGACAGATGTTGAAAATGTATTTCCAGCAATGAGAAAAGAGATTTTCACTACTATACATAAAGCACTTAGTAAATTAATTTGGGAAAAGTATACAATCATATTTTTGGAGAATATATGCTTGGACAGCCTTGCATAGAGCATGTTGTGCTCCTGATAGAATGAATATAGTTACTAAATCAGCAAATAATAACTATTGGAGATATAATTCAGATGAAAAAGCTGATATAAAACATATACTATTTTATTCTTAGTCACAGTCTCAGACTGAATGCAAAGAAATGCATCATCATTCCCTTGCCAGCAACACCATCAAATCAACAATAATGCTCTAAGTAACCACAAAGTGGTAAGTGACCTGGGATCACAAGTTGTCTGTAACCTGAACTTCAACTACCATGTGTCTTCTGTAGTAAGGAAGGCTTTCTACGTAGCACACTTGATTAGTAAAGTCATCACCTTGAGAGCAAAAGAGGTTATAACCCCTCTATACTTGCCACTAATCTGGCCCATAATTGAGTATAACGCCCCTTTCGACATGTACCGTACAAAGCACCTGCAGCTATTGGAGAGACCTCAAAGGTTTCTAGGAAAGAAGATCAAGGAACTCCAGCATGTGCCTTATACAGACTGACTAAAGCCTTTGTCACTATACTCTGTATCCTACAGATTCTTAGGGGAGACTTATGCCTGGCTTACAGAGCAATCTCAGACCAAAACCTAATGAACTTGCTGCATATCCATAAATCAAATGGGACTAAGGCTACCCTTTCTAGGGACCTAAATATGACCTGTGACTTAAATAGAACATGCTGGAAGGGCAGATTTATCTTACAGCAGCTGCATCTGTGGAATAGGTTACCTATTCCTATGAAGCAGAGCACCTATATGACACTGTTCAAGAGGAACCTGGACGAGGGGATGGGGCACCGTAAATTCTTACCAGGGATAGCATCCACAACCTTCTTGGACTCTTGGGCAGCCATTACTAAATGCAATCTTGGGTATTAACTAACACTTCTATGATATTACATTGTGCAAAATAGGTAGGCTTGAAATGGCCTCCAGGTCAATAGCTTTGTAATCTCCTTTGATCCTACAATTACACAGAAAATTAAGAGTTTGCGTTGAAATCAAAATGATCTTGTGAAGCAATTTGGTCAAATAATTTTTAGTTTTTAGTGATGTATTATACAATACTCCAATCATATCATTTATAAGTAGGAGTCAATACTCTCTCTCTCTCCCTTATTTGGACTATTTTAGCAGTTGCATAAAGAAGGTAACAAGTTAATGGTTTAAACCAACATCTCCTTTACTTATTGAGTTCCTAACTTCCTAATACTTATTCATGATGAAAAATAGAGTTAATCAAAATGAAAAAAAAATCATCAGAAACAGTAAACCTGAAGTATTAGCCTGAAGTTCTTGGACTAATGGAAGATTATTGAAATAGGCTCATTTGACATGTCAGTGATCTTTTGCTTAATACTGTATTGACTTTACATAATTAGTGCCTTCTATCAAGCCAATGGTTGCAGAAAAAAGTGTGTATCCCTCTAATCAATGCATAAATGCTATATAGCTGGATTTAAGGTGGGTTCCTGAGAACAATTACTCTCTCCTAATACAGTCTTGACTTTCTACCTGCTCATTTTGGTTACACTAGTACCTTGCTTCAAGCTATTAGTTACAGAAAAGGATATGTGTCACACTGATCAATGTATAAATTGTGTATAGCTATGTGTTAGTGTTGTATTGTGTTTGGATGTGTATCTTTTTCAATTCAAAAATATGGTTGAATAGTGTATGTATTTATGTATGTATGTATGTATGTAGCTCACTTTTCTCCCTTTTAAAGAAATGTTAAAATATAAATGAAAATGAATGTATAAATATGTGCACAAGTTTTGAACTCATCTAATCAATAAATAAATACCAAAAGTAAGTAAATAAATTCAATCAGGCATTCTTATTATAGACTTGCTACATTTCCAGCACTGTCTGCATGTGCTCCCTTACTATGAGCATCATCGGAAGTTTTAATCTTTCCTACAAACTCTCACAGTATTCCATCACAATTTTGACTAGTACCTTTTCTTCTTCCAAGTTTCCTTACAACACCAAGCAGCTCTGTTTGATGGCTGCTATACAGAACTTGAAACAGAGTTAACCTGTATGAAGCTTGTGGCACCTTTCTGATCACAAACAGCAAGTAAGGTTACAACTAATGGCAGTTTTTACCAAATGAAAAAGTAACATTCCTTAACGTGGTGTTCAGTGCTTTATTAAACCTTTCTACTTATCCAGAAGCCTGTAAATGTTATTTTAATGTGTTCAACTGTTTGAAGTTAATGCACTGATGCAAAAAGTGCACTACTCATGAAATAAAAGGAATATCATGGAATTTAACTATCTCATTTGTATTACCATTTCTTTGGCAATAGCTCGAGCATTAGCTTTGCGTCATGGCCCTGTTTCAGGAAATGCGGTAGCATAGTCATGACACCAAAGAGAAGAACCAACCAAAATATATTCCCTCATTAAAAAATAACTATTACCTATTTTGGAACTGTATGCGCTCTTGTATGTCCTATGTTCTCTGGTTTAACCATTTCATTGCACATATTATCCTCCCTCCCATTCAACCTTTCATCAAATAAATACCACTTACTCCAATATAATTTCCCAAAGCTTTCTTCATAGGTTCATAGGTAGGTACTAGGCTATTGGCCCTAGGGCCTATATAAGCCTAGCCAAATGGTACCCTGGCTTTTGCCACCCAAGAAAATTATTTTCCTGTGCCCCTGTCAAGTAGAGCCACAGAAGTGATCCCCGGGGTGAATTTCCTATCTCCCATCCAATCATCAAGATTTTTATTGAAGAGTGCTAATGAGGAGCTTTGTTTGCTATAGATAGGTAGTTTGTTCCAGAGTATGGGAAGTCTCTGGGACAGGAATCTATCCCTCCAGCATGTTCTGTTTATTGTGGTGACAAGGTTTAGGTCCAGAGGGATTGGGATTTCTTTAAGTGGAGCATGTCCAACAGCTCTGGGTTTGACATAGTATGTTAGGCAGAGATCACCTCTGAGTAGGCAATATGTGACAGAGTAAAGCTGGAGTTTTTTGAGATGGTCTGCATAGGGCATCTGTTTGAGGCCGGTAATCCTCTTTGTGAGGTATTTCTGTGGCAATTCCAGTTGTTGTAGATGTCTTGTGAGGTACATACCAAAAGGGCGATGTACTCTATATAATGGGTCTAATGAGTGATGAGTCGAGGGGAACAATGACCTCTTTTTTCCTGGATGAGAAATCTTTTGTGATGAGGTGAGCCACGTAGAAGGATTTCCTGACTACTGTGGCAATGTGATTATCAAAGGAGAGACTACTGTCCACCTGTGTCCCAAGGTCTCTTATCACACTTTTGATGTTAAGTAGACTACCGCCTATGTGGTAGTTCATGGGTACAGAGTTTTTATCAAAAGGGATGACAATATACTTTTTGACATTGAGCTTGAGGCTATGGCTTTGAAACCAGGCATCTGTCTCAGTGAGGCCCTTTTGTAGGATGTCCACATTGTTAGAAGTTTTGATTATGGCTTCCAGTTTGCAGTCATCTGCGAACTTTGTTAACCAAAGACCTTCTGTGTTAGCCTGCACTTCAGAGAAGTAGATACCAAACAAGAGGAACCAGGACTGAACCTTGTCACTAGTCTGAAGTTGGATTTAGAGTCTGCTACTTTCACAGTGTGGGTTCTGTCAGTGAGCCAGCTGGCAACCCATCTTGTGACATAGGATTTATACCCAGTTTAGGGAGTTTATCTATAATTCCAGAGTGGGGGATGGTGTCGAAAGCCTCATCTATGGCTTTGGTGACCACTTCAAAGAAGTCCTTCTGGTTTAGGAGACATGATCTGCCTTTTACAAACCCGAACTGGGTAGGGTCCAGAGTTTGGAGATTACCAATGTCATTGTTTATAAGTTCCATGAAGATATGTTCCATAGCCTTGCAGACCAGGCTCATCAGTTCCCAGGGTCCGTGGTGGCTCCCCCTTTGTGGAATGGGATAACCGTTGCTGTGCGCCATTCAGTGGGCACAAAGCCTAAGGTGAGGCTATGATCGAACATGGTACTTAGGTGGGGTGCCCGTTCATTCTGTAGTTCATGTAGAACCCAGCCTGGGATGTTGTCAAGTCCCATGGATGCTGTGTTCTTGGCTTTGGAAAGTGTGTTTTTTACCTGTGCTGCCGTGATTACAGGAAATTTGCATTCTTCCGGTATAGAGATGGGTCCTTTAGGGGGTAAGAGAGGGGGGTAAAGTTAGCACTGAACCTATCAGCCAGGATGTTGGCAATATCAGTTGGTTCTGTATATTTAGTGCCATTGTGCTGTAACTTAGAGCAGATCTCAGTGTTGCCAATGAGAATCTTGACATAGCTATAGAATGCTTTGTGGTTTTCTTTAGAATCAGTGGCGATTTTTTTTTCATAACTAGCTTTAGAGGATTTTATAAAGGATCTCAGATTCTTACTGAGGCTGACCTCGGAGTTCCTCTAATCATGGAATTTTACTTTTTTTTTTGCAACAGTTTCTTTCTTCTGTTGTAGAGTTTGTTTATGGCAGGCGACCACCAGATTGGCTTCCATTTTTTAGAGGATAGCATCTTGGTTCTGATAAGGTTTGCATGATCCATGCACTTGTGTAAGTGCTTATAAAGTGCATTTGTATAGGATTCAGCAGTCGTACCTCTATTGTCCATCAGCATGGGTGTCGTGAAGTTTGCCACTTCTGTCTTAAGAAGCGTGAAGTTGGCTTTGGAGAAATTTTTTACGGTGATTTCCCTAATAGGGGGTGGGGGGTGGGGTGTAGATGTCTAGGGTGATTTGCTTGTGGTCGGATCTGACCAACGAGGAATTGACCTCTGGTGTGGAACACTGGTTGCTTCATGTTGGTAATGACCAGGTCTAGAATATTGCTGCCCCTGGTGGGGGTGTGGATAAGTTTATCTAAGGCGTTGGAATTTATGAATTCCAGAAAACGTTGAGCACAAGAGTTGGTACATAAGTAGTTTTCCCAGTTAATAGTGGGGTAGTTGAAATCACCCATTATTAGTGTGTTAGGTTGTACCCTAATATTTTCCAGTGTATCAAGAAATGAGGAGTGGGAATCCTGGGGCATGGTGGGGGATCTGTAGCAAGCTACAATTTGGATTGCGGTCTTGCCCAGAGTTAGTTGCACTTGGATAATCTCGGATGCATTATGCTGAGCAACTAGCCTGAAGGTGTGGATATCCTTAATGTATATGGACACGCCTCCACATTTAGTGCTTCAGTCCAGGTTAGGTGGCTGAAAGGTGTGGTATGAATTATAGCCTGGTAATGCAGGGGTGCTCTCTGGAGTCTTGAACCAGGTCTCTGTCACTGCACAGATGTCGATGTTCTCCATTTTAAGGAGTGCATTTTGAGGTTTAGACTACTAGCATTAAGTAGCATTACCCTCAGATTTTGCTTGCTTGTACCTGTTACAGTGGTGTATTTGTCATTTGAATCTTCCCTAAAAAATGCACTATAGGGTTGGCAAGAACCTTAGCCAGTATCTGGGATCCCAAGGACAACAGGTGCAGGCCATCTCTGGCAAAGCATTGTGGTTTGTTGATCATGTCATCCCAGGCAGACAGATACTGGATCCCCTTAGAATGCCACCAGAAACTTAGCCAATTGTTGAAGTCAATCATTTTGTCCTTGTACTGTGGTATCATTCTGTGTGATGGCAGGATGCTACTCAGGGATAGGGTCATACCTGCCTGGGCTACAAGATTGGACAGCTCCTCCATGTCTCTTTTCATGTAGTCCAGGGAGGTACGTCTCAGGTCATTCACACCAACATGGACAATGACAGAGTCATATTTGTACTTGCTGTGGAGTGACCTGAGTGCATGCGTTATGTGGCGGATCCTGGCACCTGACAGGCAGCTGACAGTAGCTTTCTCCTTGTTTAGCCTGGTGAGTGGAACATCAGTGTGCCTGACTATAGAGTCACCTATGACTAGAGTGTTGGGTACGTTGTTATGCCTTATGGGCTGTGGTTGAGTGGCACACTGAGTTTGTGGGGTATGTGTCATTTGGGTTGTGTTGGGGAGTGGAAGTTGCTTGCGTTTCTGCTTTGGAGGTCCCTGTTGCTTGGGTAGATTTTTTTTGAGAGCCTTCGTGAATGTAGGTGCATGTTTTGTGTTTCTATGAGTGTGTTTTGGTGGTATAGGTTTTGAGGTACTATGTGATGAGTGTGGTGTGGTGCAAGTGTTTACCTTCTCCTCTTGACTATCTAGTCCAGTCTTGGGTGAAGAGAGCTTTGCTTCCAGTTCGGCTATATAAGTGCATCTCTCACAGGTTGTAGTGTTGCATGGTAGGAGGAGAGGGTTGTCTGTGTACATAAAGCAATTGCTGCATTGCCCCAAGATGCCCAGATTAGTCAGGTAGACAGGAGAAAACACCAAGAGCTGACCCTTAGACATGCCTGGATAGGTGCTTATTTATTAAGTACTAAAAACTGTTTTCCTCTAGACAAGTAAGGAAAGTGGAGTGCTGTAGTAATTTGGAACTTATGTAGTGCTTACAATGAGTTCTGAACAAGTGCTGAGCTCAAAGAAACAGATTTGTGTGCTGAAACTAGAAAACTGGCTAGTTCTAAGAAACAAAATTAAGCTAGAAGGCTTCCCTCCAACACAGAAAGGCTTGGGGGCTCAGACGCTTACAAACAGTCCTGGATACACCAAATCTGTATCTGAACTAGATGACTTACAGGAAAGGCAGGAAACAAGCTTAGAACATTTTTTTTTGTTGTTTTTGTTTTTGTAAAGTGGAAAGGGGAAAGGAGGAGCAGAAACTAAGTGGGTTGGCCTTCTCAAATGTTCTCCCTGGATTAGGTAGAATGAGGTAATGACCCTAGACTGGGAGGAGTGTCCCAGATCAAATTTACAGTAGGGGCAGGCAACTGCAAAGCCACCAACTGCATTAGAACTACAATCACAACAAACAAACCCTTCTGCTCTAGGTTCTTCCCCTGCTGCTCTAGGTTATTACTCTTTTCTACACCTCATATATCATATTTGCACCTTTCTCGTCACCCCAATTTCTCTTTCCCATCATTCTTTAGCCTTTTACCCTTCTTCATGCTTCACTCTTCTTTTTACACCTCAGTCACTATATATGTCCTCCTTCTGTATTGTTATACAATAGACACACCACTGCAGAACCAAGTTATCCCTCAGCATGATTATACTTTCTGTTGTATATCTTTCACAATACGCATACATATATGTAACTATATAAATGGTTTTAGTTAATACTTTAAATTGTATTTATTCACAAATATATAGAGTAAAGAGTACAGTCATCCCTGTGACAATGATATTTGTATGTGTATCTTCTGTTTATGATTTTCTATACTTGGAAGCTTTTCGCCCTGGGCCTCCACTGATAAGCAGCGCTTGCACAGCCAGACTATTCCAGTAAACAAATGTCAATAAATGTCCAATTAGTATGTATTGATTCCATTCCTTGATGTTAGTAGTTGTCCTACGGTGTCAACAGCAATATCTTCAAATAGCTATCTATTGTAATCTTTGGAAACAGGGACTATTATTTCCAAAGCAAGGGGAAGATTTCTGCCATTCTCGACAAGAAGCACAGAGATTTTTTGCTGTGTCTTTCATTACGCCTGGCTTTGTGCATACCCAGGTGATCCCCCACCCTCCAAAGGAAAAACAATTGCAATCGACTAGCTATTACTGATTTTTGTGACCTATACATTTTTTGACACCAGTAACTGGTGTGCAATGCCATCATTGTCTTTACTTACTCAATAAAATATGTTATCTTTTAATTCAAAATAGGGATAAGAAGTAATGTGATTTTCTCATTCACTATCTACTCCTAAGAAACCGAATATTTCCTCTATTGCCCTTCTTAAAATATTATCTTTTAGTTGTGTTATTTTTAAAGTTTATATTACATATCTTTAAGTCCACTAACTCAGAATTACTTTCTTCAGGAACTTCTCTCCAGCATGAAGACATAGCTTCTTCATCCAAAAGCAGTCATTCTGCACATTTCCTGCACCTTCTGGTGCAGCTCCAGTGAAGTAGGGGGTAAAACCCTAACTACAACCCAGCTGACCTGGGTTTGATCAACAGCTCAACTGACTGAATACGTGGCAGGAAAGAGATGGTTGTGTCCACCCTGGGGAGGGTGGGAATGCTACATGAACGGACATGGCTTAGTAGATATGGTTGAACTCCCATGGAGTTGGGGCAATATGCTGCATTACCCCACAACAAACCTAACTCTCATGTATTACCATGACACAAGGGAAACAGAGGCTAGGGCATTAAAAAAAAAAAAAAAAAAAAAAACAGAATGTAGATGCCCCAACAAAAATCCATGGAGATTAGATAAAGTGGTTGATATGGCATTGTTGTGGGGCACTGAGCAGCAGGCCACAAGATGGTGAATAAAAAAAAATAAAAAAATGAAAATGTCCTACATGTTCTTACAAAGGATCATTCTAAACAAACATCACCTTATGTTTTACTTCTTCCGTTATCAGCAGTGGCCTCTGGAGTGGTCACTTTTATTTAAGTTAATCTCCCGCTATCCTAGTGTGTGTGTGTGTGTGGCTACCAGCCTTTCACTTTCTTTTCCTTCTCTTTGCTGCTTTCTCACAACAAAGACTATATTATGACAAAATATACTGTCAGTTGTATTTATTTCTTGGTTTACAGATGCCTGTTCTAAAAATGTGCTGTTCACTGAATGTTATGCTTAACACTATTAAAAACAGGCGAAGATCGCTGCCTTTTTCTCTCTAGTTCATTTGTAATACTTATTTTTTACTGATGGAACTCAATTAGGTGCCCTACTTCTATTTTTGTCTCTGTTTCTGTGCTAATACATCTTGTAAGTCTCTGTGCTGGCTTCTGACAGGTACTGATTTTACTATTACTTCAGTTTCCTTTCCCAGAATGACATCTTTTACAGTTTAGAATTTTGTTTCTTATAATTTTTACATGTTTTTGGTAACATAATGATCATTTTTACAGTGTAACCACAAAGAATTAAGTTTCCTTTCATAGTATGTGTGCCAACACTCTTCTCCTGGTTTTAATTCTGAATCTCTGCTTTGCCCCACACCCCCACTGTTATACTGAATGGGCACATCAACCTGCTACTATAATACCCATTTTGATGAAGTGAACCAGTTTAACATGCTGTGCCTATACATTCTCCCTATTCCCATGTTTCCGTAGTGTTTTAAAAGGGGGAAATCTTTTCCTAATATTACATCATAAATCAAATAAGTTGTTATAGTCAAAGGATGTAAAAGATTCCTAATAAGATAGCAAAAACAAAAAAACAAAAAACAAGCTCACATAGTGTTAAAGACAAAAAATTCCCAAACTACGGAATGAAAAATAATAAATATATTTAATAAGATGCCAGAAACAAGACAAAAAAGCAACTCAAGTCGAAAAAGGAATAACGGTTAAGTGCATTCAGCTCCTAGTAAGGGGACTTCTTCAGAACAGTTGGTTATACAATAAAACATCATTTAAATAACTTCATTAATTTGCCATGTGATCCATTCAAAGGTTCATTAGTTCATTACTAAAGCCGTTAACAATATAATACATAAAGTACAAAAACTTGTTCAAAATAAAAAAAAATGTTTTGTGAACAAAACCAAATGCTTTAGAAGCCAACCACATTAAAATGAAACATTGTGAAGTTGGGTACCATATAAAACAATTGTTTAAAAAGTTGTGGACCTTAAAAACTAGGAAAGGAATATAGAAAGCAATTTATACATTATAATTTAGCTGCCCTAAGTTTTAAAACTGGTAGGCTGGATATTTGTTAATACAAACCAGGGTGAGATGATGCGTTTAACTTTAATTGCCATATCAATTCTCTGTACTCGATCTTGGTTTCCTAAGACCCACCTCCAATGTTGCATGGCATAGTTTACAATATAGCAAACATAAACTTGGGAAGAAAATTGCAGTTTTGTGTATGTTTAAACAGGGGGTTGCTAAGGTTGCCTTTTAGAATTGCATAATTATGTTCATATATCCTTATACAAAGTTGTCTTTCCGTTTTACCTACATAAAAACCAGTGCAGCCAGCACATAGTACAATGCAGATAAGTCCATTAGAGGCACAATTCACATCCACCAAATGAATATTTCCATGAAGGAAATTGTCCAAAGCAATTACTTCCTTCTCCAAAATATACATACACTGACTACAATCAACACATTTCTGAGTGCCTTTACTGACGGTCAGCCTTTGGGTGCTTGTTTACTCCTTAAGAATACTTTTTATGTTACTACCAATTTTGTTTACAAACCTTGGGGTACCACCCACAATATTAAAAAGAGCCTCATTAAGTTTAAAAATCTTACAGTTTTTGGTAATTATATCTTTAAACTCTTTTGAATAGGAGGTGTGTGTAAATACAAAGGAACTAGTAAAAATGTTCTATCCTTATTGTTCACATGGGGTGCCATTGGGTATACTTCTACTAGTATCAATCCCTAATAAGGTGTATTCTATGCCCCACCCTTTAGAAATGTCTTCTCTTATGTCAGTTAGAAGTTTCAGGGGGTAGTCCCTCTCTAAAAGTGTGTCAACTACCTTGCCTGCTTCTACCTGAAATAAGTCAAAATTGGAACACATTCTTGCTGCTCTAACCAATTGTCCCCTAAAGATATTTTTCTTATAGAGCCATGGGTGACAACTTTTGTAATGCAGGTAGCTATTGGGAAAGGTAGGTTTCTTATGGATAGTAGTCTGGAAGCACTTATTTGACATATTTTTTTTAAATCATAGCATCCAAAAATTGATAGTGTCAAACTAATGAACTTCTGAGTGGATCACACGTCCAGTTAATAAAGTTATTTAAATGATGTTTTATTGTATAATTATTTGAATGCCTGATAGCTCAGTCAGTACAGCATCAGACTTTTAATCTGAGAATCCAGGATTCAAGTCCCTGTTTGAGCATTACATTGGATGGCGCAGTGGTGGCATTGCTGCCTTACAGCAAGAGGTTCTCCGGTTCGATTCTTGGCCGGGTGCCTTCTGTGTGGAGTCTGCATGTCCTTCCTGTGTCCACTGGGTTTCCTCCAGGTGCTCCAGTTTCTTCCTTCATTACAAAGACGTGTGTCTGGAGTGTTTCTCCCCGAGCCTCCACTGAAAATTGGCTTAGTGCCAAGTTGGACTTTCCCAGTAAACAAATGTTAAATAAATAAAAATCAATTGTGTAACCAATGATTCTGAAGAAGTCCCGTTACTAGGGGATGAACACGCTTAACAGTTATGCCTTTTTTGACTTGAGTTGCTTTTTATGATTGTTTTTGGCATCTTATTAAATATATTTATGATATTTTATCCTATAGTTTGAGCAGCTTTAGTCTTTAACACTACACAAGCCTGTTTTTCCATTTTCTTCAGTTTTACTTGGCTGCATGGACACACACTGGTGCTTTGGAGGATTCCTAATAACAATGGGTACTCTTTCTATCACCACAGATTCAAATTGCAGTTTTTTGGTTTATAGTAATCTTATGCTTACACATTATTGGGTGCTTGGCAAGAGGAATCAGGCTTACAGAAACTAGCAACAGGAACAACATTATTTAAAGCATGGATTTCACTTTTCTTACTTTGTCTGTAGCATTCTCTTCAGTGTTAATAGCACACAGAAATGTGATCCATCTTATACATTTAAAAGAAATCATCCTCTTACTTGCATGCTTTGTTTCACAACAGATGCAATTGTTTACTGCAATTTATGTATTAGAAATAGGCAATACAGTATCAAAAGCTCTCTCATTAACTATTAAGAGTTCTAATAATGTTACTAGGTTACTAGAGTTCTTAGGATCACTTTGCAAGAACTTTTATTTTATTAGCCAATACTATTTAGACCTGTGGACTTGTCTATTGACAAGATTTCCAGAATTCACTGCTGCTGTCAAGTACAGTGTAGGGCAGCTGTGACCTTCCTAGTTTGCTAGTATTACCATTATTACCTGCAGCTCATGACTTATGCCAGCTCTTACCAAAAGATATCGCTTAAATTTATCATAATCCACATGATTAGTGACTTCCATGTCCTTATTATGTTTTCAGTGTCTCCTCCATCAGCTGGCATGACAGGATTTTTGCCCAGTCCGCTCTGTTCCATTTCCCTTTTGTGCTTTTAAATCCTACCAAATAGGACTCCAGATCAATCTGCCTAAGCAGTTCCTTATTAGGCAGCACAGTTTTAGGGCTGAATCTTCCCTAGTCATGGCAAATAGCTTTTCCTTTAATTGCACCAGTTTTTGGTCGGTCTTCACCTGTGATTCAAGAAGTTTCTGTAACATGTCCTACATGGTTGGGGTTTCAGGGATACCGTAATACATAACAGTTAAAACATGGTAGAGAATTTGTAGCCTAATACAATTGTACTTGGCAGGAGATATACTGTGAGGATCTAAAATTCAAAAGCTTTTGGCCAAGTGAACACTAGCAGTGCAATACCCTAGGAGATACTAGATGCAGGAGATATATAAACACACAGGGCTTATTTAGTCATTTTTACATATTCCAGTAAAACAAATAGCTACTGTCTTAGCTTACAGTTTGAAACAAAGCAATATCACTCCCATTTTGTCTTCTAGTTTAAAAAAAACCACAATATTTTCAGTTACTTCGTCAATATTCAATCCACACAACTGCTTAAAGATATTTTTTAAGAACCAACAACCTTAAACTATCAAACTACATGTCCCCTTGTTTCCCTTGGGAGAAAATTATCACTCAGTCACAAGATTTGATATTTTAGGTTGGATTAATGCAGAAAATATTTATTTACCAGGAAAGTCTGATTGGAACAGAGCCCATTTTCAGTGGAGGCCTGGGGAGAAATGCTCCAGAATCATGTCTTTGGAATGTGAGAGGAAACTGGAGCACCTGAAGGAAACCCACATGAATGCAGGGAGGACACGCAGACTCCACACAAAAGGCATTCCAGTCAAGTATTGAACCATAGAACTTCTTGATGTGAGTCAACAACAATAACCACTGCATCACTGAGCTGCCTGCCAAATAATAATTTGATAGTGCTGTGCACAGGGATGTATGACACCATGCAGAATATATACATTCACATGAAGTGTACCATTTCATTCATAGTTTCTGTTCAACTAATGTGAATAAAATATCCCATATTACCCCATATAAAAGGAATAATTCTTTGACAATTTTGGCATTTGCAGTGCAGTGTTATTTTCACAGTGAGAGTTAAATACGGGTTGTACTGTTTTTTTCCTTGTATTTAAGTATTTAGCAATTATTTGTTTGGGAAGAAGGCTTTAAACTAATGGTATTATAATGTGCATGCAGCTTTTCTCTTATATCCTTGACAATCTTGATAAACTGTTAGAAATTCTAACACCTGTTACTGCTCTCTGTGCCCACACTGTGTGAAAGAAAACTCTGTTGTTATTATACATCACTTGACCTTGTCACATTTTCATGGTATTTTTTCTGGAATCTCTAATGAGATAATAGAATCCCCTTATAATGTAATAGGACTCCCAGGATCATAATTTTGGAGCAAAATGAAATTTGCATGCGATACATGACTAAATCAACAAAATATATGGCTCTCAAAGAACAAAATGGTATGAAAACATAAGATATTTCAAACAATGCAGATTGCAGAGATTCAAGACTCTTAGAAAATGTGCATTTTGTTGGATTTGTAGATCCAATAAGCATAATCTTAAGGAAGGTGAAATGTATGACCATGAAATCTATTTTATAGCAGCTAATCATTCACACAAACATTATCACATCATCCAAACTCTTTACCATTATTGCTGTTAGTCTTTTTGTGTTTAACTATAATATACTCACCTTCTATTTTAATTATGCTGTTATTTTTTTATTTAGTTACTGCAACTAAATTGATTGGTTTCACATGTGAACTTTACAGAAATACTTCTTTCATTGCACTTTACGTGACATTGCATAATTTGAGGTCAGCAGAAATACAGGCAGGATTGATTTCATATAATTTAACCTAACATTCTTAGTGTCATGTACTTTAATTACAGAATAGTGGCTACAACATTTATAAGTGACCCAAGGACATCAGACAGTTGTGCATACTATATGACACAAATGCAATTAGTAAAGCTTTGTAGCGTTTACATTTTCTGCTTTTACCATTTTGAACTAATTTCCACTGTAAATGAAAAGTATTATCTCAAACTGGGAACACTCTGTTATAGAGGGTAAATGAGCAGTAATTTGTGATGTGTTACTGTTACTTCTCTGTATTCACTGCCTTACATATTCCCTGTTAGTGCCTGTCTGTTACTGCATTATTACAGTGACAACATTTTTCTTACATGAAGGTATCACACACTGAACAGGACTACAACAGAAAAAACGGATTCCTTGCATGAATGTCACTCCTTGTTACAGCATAATTTATTTATTTTTTTAATATCTGCACTGGGAATAAATAAAACATGTATATTTCTAGTTTCAGAACACTTATAGCTCACTGCACATAAACTACTGTGACAGAACACAAAAAGATTATACCTAATGGAGTAAAGTAATTCTGAAGCACTTGCTGGAAACGTAGCTGGATACTCAGCTTATTGAACATTTTTCAGGATGCTTTATTTTCAGTACGGCAGTATTGATAGCTCTGTTATTCATGTTATAGTACATATGAGTGAAAATATGGTAGCATTACATGTATGTATTTTTCTCACTCTGTTATGTTACCTCTGTTTTCACGTTCTGACTTGCAGAAAGCCAATCAGGATGATGATCTCCACTGTCACCATTTTCAGCTGTGATACTTTTTTTTTTTTCTATTACAGTCCTTGATTTTGGAAGGCTGTGCAACTGGCCTACTTTAAGCAGATTTCATTATAGTAATACTTCCTTCTAGGAATGTGAGTTACAGTGTGATTTATGTTAGACTAGCCGGTTCTGTTTCTGAGGGCAAATGGTCATGTAATGGACAGATGAAGTTTCATCTTTGCTCCCAACCTCCTCTGAGGCATTATTACTGTACACAATTGAAAAAAATCTATGACAATTTTTCAAGGCATTTTGCTTTTGTTAGGATTATATAATTGCATGCTGCCTAACAATCACAAAAGTGGATTTGCTGTTTTTGACTGTGAATGTGAATAGTATT
>NC_056728.1:1932824991-1932884991 GCF_019279795.1 Protopterus annectens | reverse complement strand
AAAATGTTTCTTTATGTATATTCTATTTATTTATTTATTTTACTTGGTCACATCCATATATTCTGTTGTCAGACAAGACAGCATATGTCAATACACCAGCAACCAAAGCAGTTTATTTATAATGATTCTATCAATACATTTGTACACATTCAGAAGCAGTGAGAAATAAAAAGTGCAGTGATCATGTGGGACGCTGATGATTGTTCATCTCCTATTCACTGAAATGAAAACCTTCTTCTTCTTTCGGCTTTTCCCGGTTAGGGGTCACCACAGCGGAACTCCGGTCTGCTAATGATTGGCAGTAGATTTTTACGGTGCCGAGGTGCCAGCTCGATGCTCAACCTTCAACGAAGGCACGCCCATTTACGCATATCTTTCGAACGTGGAGAGGACATGCAGACTCCACACAGAAGGCGCTCCAGCCGAGAATCGAACGGGAGAACCTCTTGCTGTGAGGCGAAGCTGCACCACCGCGGAGTTGAAAACATTAGTGGATGTAAATAAGAGAGCTTAGCAACTCAGAATATATTTGAAACAGAAATCTTTTATCACCAATATTCACATGTAATGCCTAGATACAAGGAGAATTTGTGGCTCAGCATCAGAGAAAGTACTGGATTACGATTCAGTAACATGTGGTCAGTGAGCATAAGTCACTTTCAGCTCTGTACCCCCAGTAAAGTTTACTCCATTCAACAGCTTTATTTTCATTAGTGATCTACAGATGGAGGAACTCATGGACTCAGTGTTGTATGTCAAGAAATCCAATTATTGATGCATTTATGTGTAATTGCTGCTCAGCAAACTAAATTGTAAATCTGCTTCATTTTCCATCTCTAGCTGCAGATGATGTTAACATCTTAATTTCTTACTTTCTTTAATTTTTACATAATGTTTTCTTCATCATGCCATTTGCTTCAGTTGTTCCGGTTACCCATTCCTTTTTATATCACCTAAAGACATCAGGTTACTGTATGTGATACCTCTCTCTGAGGGATGGTTGTACAATGCTCCATTATAGCTCCGCTCATCATGCCAAACTGCATCTTTAATTATCCCTGATGACTCTCTTCAAAGACTGCTTGTGAAGATGGTAAGGGATGTTTAGTGCAGGTTGAGGAGCTCTTCGACTAGTGTTACTACATTCCTTCAGAAAATACCTGCCATATCCTGTGCAAAAACTACTAATAAATAAAACACTGTATTAACACCTGACAATGCTTGAATGCCACTGATTTCAGTAGTCACAAAGGCTGCATTCTACTTTTAGCCAAATTATTACATGACAGCTTATGGTCTTTCCATGTATGTTTATTTCTGTTAAATCTATTCAGCCTACACTCCAATTGTAATATTTTGTCAGCCTTTTCACAGCAAAATTTGCGAAGTTTAGAAATTTGCCGTTTTTCTTATCAAGACAACTCACACAAATGCATTCACATCCCTAAACTGGGGGTCTTACTGCATCTAACACCAACAGTCAATAACAACCTGACCATTTTCAAAGCTCATCTAAAACACCAAGTCAGGGACTTCTGGTTATGCTCTCCTTTGTCACTGCTTTCCCACATTTTTCTTACACCTCTTAGTAAAAATAGCAAAGACTTAATTGCCAATAAAATGTATATAGTGTAAACCTCTTGTAAATACTGCTATATGTCTACTCTTATACTGGCACTTCTGACATTACTGCTTACAGCTAACTATTATACCTATAAGTTACCCCTTATTCTCTACCACCTAAAGTGTGCATTAGTATAATACAACCTGAATAACGTGTCTAACTCCCACTTTAATACATATAGTTAACTGCTTAAACAAGCATATCCATGTTTACAGTTTCTTAAATAATACACACACACACATATATATATATATATATATATATATATATATATATACACACACACACACACACACACACACACACACACACAATAATGTCATAATAATGAAGGGGGTAATAATAGAACTAGGTTCTTTCTCAAGACAAATTTCTTGGTATCCATGTATCAAATATATAATAATCTACATTTTGAGTTCCTGAAATGAATCTCAGGATTTACTTAAAGAATTTTTGTTTTTCTCTACTCTCAAAGTGAATTTCTTAACATCGTTTCTAAAACACATAAGTTGGTTATGCTAGAGCCCTGATTTTAAACTTGTGTATAGTGCATACATAAACTATACATAGAGTAACCACACTTTTATTGGAATGTTAAAGTGATGTTATGCTGCATTTTAAATGTTAATAGAGAAAATTAAATAAAATAAAGTAAAAAAGAAAGAAAGAAAAGGAAAACATTACCAGGAGCTGTGGTGCACCACTCAGAAATTCAGCATGTCACTGTTCCTTTAACACTGAACAGCCAATGTTGTTGTCAAACATTTTGATAGTATATGCTAAGCTTCACAGCTAACTCTGACTTGATAAGCTCCAGCAAAAGGCCTTCACGGCTTTAGTTCTGTCTAGGTGTATTATACTCTGTTCTCATTGTAACTGAGTATATGACTTCTGCTCAGCATGAGGAAATGCAGTATATGTCCAGAATGTGTTTTTATTAAATCATCATACCATCAAAAGTAAAAGACATACATTTTTCCAGATAAAGATCAGCTTTCATGATAGCAAACTTGACGAACAAAAATTTTTTGTATCTTAAGTGACAAGTTTAATTTAAGAAGTTTCAATGGGAGACTAACAGAAGCCTCTTCTGCATAGGGCAATGGTAAATGTGGGGTTTTTCCACCTACTATGCATACACAGGTATTGGTAAATTGACAAATGGTTGCACAAAACTAAAAGTTTTAAAATCCTGGGAATTTACAAGATAAAAGTAATGATATTCTCAAGATAACAAAAAATAGGAAAACGTATTTTTACAGGGTGAAGCCCCCTGCACTCTCCATTATGAGGGTTTTCACACTTGTAGACTTTATTCATTTATTCATTTATTTATTTATTTTATCTGTATTTGTTGACTGGGAAAGTCAGCTGGGCACAAAGCCCCCTTTTCAGTGAAGGCCTGGCAAGAAAAGCTTCAGTACATGCAGTACAAACAAAATCTTTTAAGTTATGCAATAACAACAATGACATGCAACATACAAGTAAAATACATTTTGCAGTGTCAAAATACATAAGATAGTGGGGTGGGTGAACAGTAGAGGTATAGCAGAAGATAATGAAGAAAACAAAAGTATTATACGTATCCTGGAGATGTACAGCTACAGAGACAGGATGTTGAGAGGTGTTTTCTGAGATATGTTTGAATGCCTGTTGATTTTCAAGAAATCTATGAGCATCTACGAGGGCATTCCAGAGGGTAGCTTGAGAGTTTGAATACAAGAAGGCTCCTGAAGCATTTGGGGCTTTAGTGACAGAGAGAAGGAGTGTGTCTTTAGAGTGAAGAGCTTTGGTAGGATGATAGTGTTGGAGCTTGCCTTTTAATCCTGGATACTTATCAGGGTAGTATATTGGGGTATAAGCTAGTAGTAGCTGACGGTCAAGGAGGAGATGTGGGAGTTCAGTCCAATTTATTTGTTCAAGGGCAAAACAGTGATGAGTACTACAGGGGTGGTTTGCAGCAAAGTGAGTTATTTTATTGTAGCATTGTTCCAGCTTTGTTTATTTGGATGTTTGTAGGCTAGTACAGAGTAGGGAGGCAAAAAGAAGGCTATGTAGGAGGTTGGATTTGCTTATGGTTTCTCTATTTCTGTCTGTTTGGGAAGGTCATGTTCAATACAAGAGGCCAAGCTCTCAGTTTTTTTTTTTTTTTTTTTTTTTTATAACAGATTGGAGGTGTAGGTCAAATTTCTAGCTGTTATCAATTATGACTCCTAAGAGTTTAGTGTTAGGGACCTGTTTGATCAGGGTGTTATTTAACAAAATGATTTTCACAAGACTTTTGCTTTGGGAGAATGTTTTGGGGTGAAAAGTAGTACTTTTTTTTGGGGGGGGGGTAAGTAGGAGTTGTGAGTTGTCTAGTCAGGACATAAACAATTCCCAAGTAATTTCTCAAAGTTCTTGTAGGTTACAGGCTGTGCAGATATTGAAGCAACTGGGAATGGATACTGTTTTCTAATAGTTTAGATATTGCTGGCAAGACAAAACAGGAGTATACAGCAGAGGGCCCTCCTTTATGAAAAGGAAGTATGCATGCCTTCTGGATCTGTTTATTAGTAATTATACTGGATATGACAGAGCTTCTACTGCAATGTTTAGGAATGCAGGAGGAAGGTTGTCCGCAGCAGACCTTGCAGATTTTAATTTTAGAAGACATTTTCTTATGGTGGGGTTAAAGACAGGTTGGTATATTAATGTGCTGACAGAAGCTATACAGGTTAATACTGGTACTGGGGGTATCAGGTACAGTTTGGTTCCAGTCTATGCTAAGGTCCCCAACGATGATGGTTTCTTAGTGTATATTGGTAGATGTCCAGGATATCATGTTCTTTGCTGTGCTGATGTTTTTTGCCAAGGGGGAATATATAAGGATATGATACATATAACTTTGTAAGAGTTTAGCTTCATTAAGGCAATTAGAATCTCTGCATTATTGAATGAGAGATGCTTTTTCTGACTAAGGGATATATTCAAGTGTTTTGGGTATATAACAGCTACTCCCACCTGTTTTTTTTTTTTTTTTTTTTGGATAAACAGTCTGCTTGAGAGATATTAGATTCTAGAGGGAGGATTTCATTGTCTTTGACATCAGGTTTTAGCTAGATTTCTAAGATACAGAGGATGTCAGGGTTGTAATGAAATATTAACACATTCAGTTCAGTTACTTTGTTACAGATGTTACTACAGTTAATGCTTATAAATTTTAGACTTGTTTTACCAGAGTTGCAAGAGTGAGGTGTAACATTATTAATAGTTGTGATGGTCATTATGGGAGAGGTTGTTGTAACTAGACATGGGCTGTGGTGAATGTCATTGCATACTTGCAAACTGGGTAGGGATACCTGGAATATACAATGCCACTTGGTTTTAATTTGCTCTTTGTGACTAATTTGCAGTTTGGTTTATTTACTTTTGCTTGAAAAGATGAATGTGATAGGGGGTGTAAAACTTGTGGGCTATCCTAAAAAAAGTGGGAGTAACAGCAACTGAGAGCAATGGACTGAGCATTGGGCATAACGCTGATATTCAGAGTTGTATGATAGCTGGTTATGTGTGCAAGAAAGAGGAGGGAAGTGAATTGTAGTACTTTAAGTAGAGAGCTAATTATTACACAAGTTTTAGAAAAAATGTAAAAAGGATACTAATAAAAGGCTTGAAAGGGTGTGATCGGTTGGGGTTAGGGTGAAGAGAGTGGGGTTGTCAACTTATAATGTAGAAGGAATCTAGCTAAAAGAAAAAAGGTAGGAAGTGATAAGTGGGTATGTGAAGGAGAGGCAAAACTATGGATTGGACACTATTTTGTGATTGCTGGTAATGTGACAGGTGGAGATTATTTAGGCTAAGTGCACATGATGTGGAGGTAGTCAGGAATTGGAGAGCTGGTAGGTTATGGGGAGGCAATGGAGTGGGCTCATCCAATCAGTTACTTCAATGGAATGCAGTAACTCACCCCACACATGGTTTTCCACCAAAAACAAATCAATGAGGTAGAATGTTTACAGATACAAATACAAGATCTTTGAACTACTTCAGGCGAGTCACAGCATCTAATTCTATTGTTGATGGATTTTATGTTTTCTCCAGGGAAGTTTTATACTGCTAGAATAAAATATGCTGAAGTGTTTATTTAGCTTCACCTTAAGCAGTATACATCCTATAGGTCTGGGTGTGCCCTTCAAGCAAATTCATCACTGCAGTACAGTACACACTGATGCACAAGTGAGGGGAAACAATATAGCTCAGCAGTTTAATGTAATTGTTGAAAACTGCCTTACATGGCTTTCATCTTAAGGTATTTCTCCTTTCGTGCTTTTGCAACTGGAGCGAAAAATCAGCTGTACACGTTCCCTTGGTATTGAGATGGTTATAACTTTTGCAGCAGGAATCATCAGGGATACTATGTGCTTAGTACACTGAGTGTAGAGTTAAGCAGCTGGAGGAAGTGGATTTTACTTGGGTCATGGGATAGAAAAGTAAATATGCTAATTCCGAGGTTGTTCCCCATACTTTAAATATACTTCAATGTAGCACAAACACAGAGAAAAGAGAACAGCTAAAAACTCACCTTCTCCCTATTCGTGATGTTCAGCAAACCTAAAGAAATTCAGCAACCTCTGAGCTAGCTGTTGTTGAAGAACTGAAATGTGGAAAACAGGGAAAATATTTTTTTTTATGTTCCACATTACGATACCCAACAAAGCAGAATCTGCCAAAGCATAGATCTGTATAGGGGTTTAACAGATACCTCACTATCATTGTCTGGAAGGCTACATTGTATGCAGTTTCCATTAGTGGTAAGTGTGAATTTGTTTGCTGGAGTTTACAGAATGTGCCAGACATATATCTCAAATTAATTATTCAGTAGTCAAGGTAAGAGATTTATGACTGCAACCTTCGCATTACAACATTGCTGTGTTATATGGGGGATTTACAATGGTCATTTGCAGTAGTGGCTGGTCAAGGTGGCTGCAGGAATCAACTGAATTGGTAAGACCAAATGTAAAGGGACAGGGCTTTATTATAGCAGGCCAGTAACCACTTCCTATGAGCAAACAAAGCATTTCTTGTGATCAAACAACAGAAGGGGGGGTCACTTTCATCCACAGACTGCCTTATTATATACCTACTCATTATAGCCACTATACTGACTATATACACCTTTTCTGTTTAGTTGCAATCAACAAGGCCATCCTTACGAAAAATGGAGTCCAAGACGGAGATCTCCATGGCCCCTCTGTTACTGACTAGTCTCGTCTGCACTACTATAATCAACATAGATTACCTCATGCTTGCATTTTCATACCTGGTCTAACGTTTTATCTCCTCCATACTTTTAACACTCAGAAAATGGCCAAGACTCTAACGCAATTTAAGAGCTGAGGAAGTAACTCAATTAAGCTAATGGTCTGGGATCACTAGAGTTCTGCTTGTTCTGAGGTACATCTTATAGCTTTTTTAAAAAATGTTTCATTTAGTGATGATAGTGTGAACAAAAAATCATAAGTAAGAAAATATATTCAGCCTTTTTTTTTCTTTCAAGGAAAAGTATGTTGTGTCTAAAGCTTAATGTTCAAAGCTTAAAAAATAGTAGTTCCCCAATAAAATGAGATGATAGATGCCAGATTACATAAATTCTCCCTGGAAATTCTGCTCGTCTTCCTCCAAAAAGACAGTTGTTTTCTGTTTAGCACTCAGATAATAGACTGGGATGAAAAGTAGAAGAACAAACAGCCAGAGGCATATATTAAAAAGGTAACTAGCTTAAAATCTGGGATAGGATCTCTCCCACAGAATGTTAAGTGAATAGAGCGTTAAGCGAACGCCATATACTTTACATTGTCCTTTACTTAATGTCCTCCTGTACAACTTCCAACTGCATTTATGTCCGCTTAGCACGATATGGACATAAATGCAGTCAGACGTTGAGCAGAAAGATGTTAAACAACACGCACCTATACTGTGGTAGGTCTGGGAGAAGAAACAAAAACACATGGATAAAATCCACATTCAGACAAGGAGTACATACAGACTCCACTCAGATGGAATGCAAAGTCAAAGACTCAACTGGAGAAACAAAGTGCTGCTAGATGGCAACACTCCCTGAAGCTAAACTCAGCCAATGATCAGCTGCTATAATACACATCCTGTCCAGACCACCAAAGATAGACACTTACTGAGAACAGTGCTGATGTTTGACTGTTATAGAAATTGAAAAAAATACACACTACTTTTGCAAAGCTATAATAATAAATGTTTATTTTGAACAAATGACAACCGTGTCAATCATTTTCATCCATAGACAACCCCTGCACCTAGCAATAAAAGCTAATTTTATTTTCTGAATAAATCCCAGATATCAGAATGTAATAAAATAAAACAAATGGCCAAAGTACTTTATTTTCATTCCCCCAAACATACACAGATGTGAGCATCAATTGCTATCACTTGTATGTCTGCAATGGTACATCTCACATGTTTGATTGTAATCAAATGATTGAAAGAATTAATGTAAATAACTGCCACACAGGAATTTATCATCATTTCAGTTCACTGCTGTCAGAATACATTGCAGCTGACTGCAAACTCTCCCACCATATACATCCCAACTATTTATTATCACTCAGGGAGATTGCTAAACAACAAAGGACCAAAACCAATGACAGCTATTGCCTTTATAGCTTAAGAACATTCTAGAATAACAAGCTTTATATTAGCATGCTTTTTCAAGACAGTTAAGTCCAAAACATAAATATCTGTCATTATTTAATGTCTGCATTACTATGAAATTACCAGAAAAAACACACACTTTATGAGGAATAGACAAAAATATGACACAAAAAAATCAGAAACATTCTGCAAGAATAGGAACAGCTGACAGAGGTCAATACAAAGAATGATTGAATGAATTAACGAGTTAATGAATTAATTAAATTAACTAATAAATAACTATATGACCCAACACACACTCTTCATAAGATGGATAACTTCATGGCTTACAAATAGGACATGGCATGTATCATACAGCAACTGGACAGGTGAAAGTATAAGATTCAGTAAACCATTCAGATATTAGCTGGGCTGGAAGACAAACAAACCAGCTGTAAAGAGATGTGCTATATTCATGATTCACCAACAGTGTTTTTCCTAACAAAATACAAAATGTCCAACATAAAAATAAAAAAAAAAATCTTAGTAACCACAAGGAGAGTAAATTAGCACCCGTTGTAAACCACTAATGTAAATATATAAATGATTCAATCTAATCAAGAAACATAAAAAAATGTTCCTGTTCTCATTTGCCCCACTCCCACACTTACTTCCTTTAATTTATGTCCCCGGCTGTCTCAGTCACATGATATAGCCTGAGCCAATTAACAAACCCCTTTGTTGCTTCATACTATAGTCCTGACAGATACTTGTTGATGGATACTGTCAACATCCTCAACAACAGCAAGAAAGAGTTTTGCTGATTGGTTGAGGAAGATTGCTGACAGGCTGTTTACAAAATAGCCGATGATGGACTAAATAGAATTTTTTTTTTTAAAAAATTGTTGGCTTTGTTAAGATAATCAGGAACTAAACATAAAGTCAAGTTTTTGAGTTTTTAAAGGCTTTTTTATTTTTTATAGTGGGAGGGGGGGCTGCCAGTACCACTAGCCACCCATGCTTATATGACTTGTATACCTTAAGGACTTAAGTACAATTTATTGAATCTTCACATTTTAGCTGAGAATTTGGTACTTTATGCGAATGGTATCAAAGACAATGTGAAGTTCTCAATGACTATAAAGTTACATGAACAGGAAAAATGCCTGCAACAAACTTTAGAGTAGGACTGTGTCATTAATCCAGCCTTTAGAGACTGAAGAATTTACCCATAGTAAAAGAAATGAGTTGAACAACTGAATGTACCAACCTCATATTATAATGTGGAAAACTATTTCTATTTTGCTCCATGTGTTTGCCCTGTATACTTTAATGACACTATAATTAGAAAAGTGCATAAAATTTGAAGTATGCGTTTAACGTGAGGTCTGTATTTTTTACCTTATTCTGTGCCCATATTTTTTTTAATTCATTTTTATGCCAAGTCTCAGTGTAATATCATTAATTAGCTTCCTGAATGAAAACAGTTTTCTGTCACTTATTTTGCGAGTTAATATTACTGATTGCAACACATAATATCCTGTAAGTTATAACAGACTGTAACATATGGAATTGTGTTATTCCTGAAACTGTAGACTACTATTGTCAGTAGCAGTCCTTACAATAAGCATCATGACGTACTGGTAATTAAACTAGTAATTAGAATATCTAATGTTTTATTGAAAGTAATTCATTTCATACAGGTACAATAGTAACACAAGATTAATAAGTGAGAAACCACTAGCTAAAACAAAACAGGAAATTGCAACTCCAGTAATTTCTGTCATTCATAACTTGCCATGAGTATCACTCTATGGAGCTGCTGCTGTAATTGGAAATGCCTCCCTTCTGATCTAATCTACAAACTAATGTAATGACTTGACTAAGAACCAAGAATGCAGACCAAGCCATCATGTCGCATTCACTCCAGCTTTAATGTAACAATCCCTTAGGAAGACCAGTATTTAATTAAAAATACTGTATTTTAATGACTAGAAAGACACCCGCAGCATCATTTACTGTGTGAACCTAGATTCCCAGGAGTGATTGTGCCTGACCTGTTTGATAACCATTTAACAGTCACTTTAAGAAAGAAATGCTTTTTCACACTGTGTTCCTAAACTGAACCTTGCTGAGTTAACATCAAATGACGTCTATTGAAATATAATCTCTCATTCATTTGAAATAATAGTTGTTATTCTTAAACTGGCCAATATAAATCAAACACATACTGTTAACTTCCATCCTCATGATTACACTACAGTATTTCTTTAGATAATGCTCTGATATGTATATTCAATTAACCCTGGATTTCAATATAAAACAAACTTTTGCTGTCAAGTTTTCATTTCCTCATGTATCAGATCTCATCACATAGAAAATTTGAACTAACAACATTTTCATATTTCTGATGCCCTCTTCTCATGTGATTTAAGCCAAGTGTATTATTAGATATAACTTTTACATTTAGGACGTGTTTGTTCTAGATCATGTGTGTGTGTGTGTGTGTGTGTGTGTGTGTGTGTGTGTGTGTGTGTGTGTGTGTGTGTGTGTGTGTGGCACACACACACGTGCCTCTGTGTGCTTGTGCATGTGCACATCTGTATGGGTGTATGTGATTTAATGTAGTCATCACTGTAAAGCAAATATCCCTGTGTTAATGTTAATACTGGATTGCAAAATACACAAATATTACAGTGTAGAGTAAAAGAAAGAGTCAATTGTTAACACAGAGGAAAATTTATCCAGTTACTCAACTTTTAAAATGGTAAAACTACTGTATTCAGCCATGTTAAGTGCAGCACAACTAAATTTTATGGAGTGGGAGAGATCTAGTAAAGCTTATAAATGGTGTTCACTCAAAGGCAATTTAGTCCCCGACGTTGAACACAGTGGGTTGGGGGATAATGTTCTTATTAACAGCTGCAGGGGGTAATAAACCAAAAGCAGGAGTGCCCCAGTGTCAAACCTGGCAGAGCTGCTAATGAAATCCCCTCTTTCTCCCTTCCTGTTGCTAATGTTGGTCGCTATGCATCCCTCCTCCCTTTTATTCCCCCCTTGCTTTCCAGAGGCAGTTTAGCATGAAGCATGATATGTAATCTAGCAATACTCAATGCTACATTGATGGAATTGCCATGCTTTACCAAGGAGTCACTATCAGTATATTACTTATTCTGAGATGGCCAAATCAAAGGGTGGGCAATCTATCATGCAACCCAGTTTAGGGGTTGCTCATAATACTGAGGCCTCAGAAGTTGGTTCACCATAGATTTTCATGATGTCCTGTGGTTTATTGTGTGGATGGTGCAGCTGGTTACAGCTTATTGTCATGTAGATAAATTGGTCATGATGTTAGTATGTTACCTGGTGTTTATTTTTGGGGGTGGGCTTGGAGACAAGAGCTGTTGTGCAATTCTAAGACACATATCAGTCTGCTGTCATCAAGCTGCATAATAACGCACCACACAGTGAGTGCCATGGCAGGAGAAGTCTTTACTGAAACAACCAGAGAAAAACATGCTGTTCTCTTCCTAGTGGAAAAGATGAATAAACTGACAATCTTGGTGTTGCAAATCTTAACTGTCATAGCTGAAAACATATCTATAGTCACCAATGCAGTAAAATTAGAACAGTGAGCTGCACAATATTCTTCTAACAAAACACTTATTCATGCACAGCCATCTCAGCTGCAATAACATTTCACACTTTCTCAGAATCAGTAGCATAAAATAAAGACACTGCAAAGCAAATCAGGTAGCTCAGAGAACTGTCAGTAATGAAATAACCCTAGATCCCTGGCTCAACGCGAGGGTGTTTAAGGACAAGGCATGATAATATTTTTGAAAAAACAAAAAAACTCTTTTTGTGCCCATGTAATCTGAATTTGAATCACGTCCTTGACTGTGTAAAGAGCATACAAACATCCAAGTCTTTTCACCAAGCAACCTTACAAACCTAGGCAAATAGTTTTAAACTGAGTGGGCTGTTCCTGTCTAACCTGGATATGGGTAAAAGGAAAAAGGCTATTAAATGCTCTGCACAATATTGCCTGTATTCTCCATGTTTGTAAATACCTTAGTAGTGATATTCCAAAAGAGAAACATTGTACAGTGGTGCATTACCAAACTGTACTTTGACCTGTGGCAGAGTTGTATCCTCAGACGCCTAGGCGTGCCTGTTGAACACAGAGTCTATAGCTGCTACCTGGATGCTGCATCTGTTGCAACTTGACAAGCAGCATGGGTGAATTATATCAATTGCTTTACCCACGTCTCTATCAGACACCTTTCCAACCTTCTCAATCATTTGGTCAAGAAGAGTAATTTTGAATGTAGTCATATGTGTTTGCTAATATTTTTGGCATAAATGCAAGAGCGACAGCTGTAAATACCTTCTCCACAAGCCAATTTAGCTCTCTGTTTTCTTTTTTGTTTGAGTTTTAGGACGGTAAGAACCTGAAGTGCTTATCCAGATCTATTGACACCACAGCTTGATCCAGCACAAGATTCTTATAAAGGAATATGCAGGATACTTGGACCCAACATAACATGTCAGGCATACTAGCAGCAGGATGCTCTCTGTGTCAAATTTTTGTGGCTGTCATTAAAAAAAAAAGAAAAAAAATTCTCGCACAATGGGAGGACTAGTCATGGGTTTAGTGCTGTGCTAACCCCCCAAAAAAATCAAAGATTGTTTTCTGGGCATTTGATTTCCCCGTAACTTGCAACCTAAAGCACTCTTTCATCTTACAAATACTGTCTACAAATGAGATATATGAGATTTCAACTGACAGTGAGGCAAAGGAAAAGATGATCTTTGAGTCACTGACATGTCCTAAGGGTGGGAAAAGTTAGAAAGAGTAATCCAATTCCTCCTCCTCAAATTCAAAGGAGAGGCCTTTTTCTTCCTTGTCTTAGAGGAAACTAGAAACACAGAGAGACTGGAGCTTGGATGCAGGATATCTAAGGCCTGAAGGAACACTAATCAAGGAAACCACTCTTTACTCACTGTCATGGTACAACAAGTAGCATACTCACGTTTTGTGCAGAAGGCTGTGGGTTCTATTCTAAACACTATATGCATCATTTGCTGACACTGCAATTCAGCAAAGGGGGGGTGCTGCACTTCTGAGTGTGTTATCCTTTGGATAATTAAATAAAGTGATGCCCCATCTACTTGAACTGTTGCAGCTCAGGGAGATGTAAATGATCCCAAGGCACATAGCAAAAAAAGCAAGGGTCCTTTATTTACATCCTATTTACATGACATATTATTTACAAATTTACATTTTTACATAGAGCTGTACAAATTTACACATTTTCAGAATTATATAATTTACATAAATATCTCCTTATACATCCTATTTTTATACTAGACTCCCACTCTTTTTTTCTATAAAATGCAACAGCCCTGGGTAAATCTTAGTTTTACATGACCTGTCCCCCTACCCAATTGAAAATTCTCATTTCAAACCCTTCACTTTCTCCCAACTACCTTAGATACTGCTGTTTTCTTTTCTCCTCTTGTACTGAAATATTTCAGATAGAAATAGATATGTGTAATACAAATATGGCTAAATTGACTATTGACAATGTGTAGGCTAATTGCTTATTGACTATGTGAAAGCCTGATTACTGACACTCAGCTATTAATGGGTTAATATTCAGCTTAACATTTTACTTTTCTACACTCTTCTATGTGTTTAGGGAAAGGGTCAGAAGAAGCTTGGCAGTACAAGATGTTAGGCTAAGTCATCATAACTTGGCAATACAAGTTGCTGTTGTGATGGCTCGGCTTGATATCTTGCCTTCACACCTTTGCTAGTTTGATAGAATATTCTGTTGTTTACATATTTTGGAGTTCTTTATATCTTTGCTAGTTTGATAGAATATTCTGTTGCTTACATATTTTAGTTATTTATATATTTGCTAGTTTGATAGAACATTCTGTTGTTTACATATTTTAGAGCTATTTATATATTTTAGGGAGTATGATCACAGGAACTTGGTAGGCTTAATTGAAGCATCTGTGGGTGACTGGACACCACCCCTGTTTGCTGTCATGTAGTCTGCACTTTTCCTGTGAGAAGGAAACATTCTAGTTATAGGACATGTTTGACGTTTGAGTAAACAAGCAGCCTATATAAGCTGAGGTTTCACAGGGGTCTGGTTTGGAGTTCTCCGTGGAATGGACGCATTGCCCAGGCCTGTTCCTGGTTGGAATCTCCAGCCAGATACCAGACTGTTTTGGGATCCCCAGTCGACGAGGTGGCTGAGATGAAGTGCCAACTGATGATGTATTAACTTTTTTCCTTTATTGCATTGCTTTGAAGAATTGTTGAACTGCATGGCTAAAGTGCTGTTTTAAACTATTAATTTCATTTAGTTATTGTTTCATGCCACGAGTTTTGTTAGATAAAATACTGTATTAAAGTAGACTTTCTGTCTGAAAGTAGAAATAAAGTTTGTTGATAGATAATTTCTGTAGTGTGCAGTGAATTATTTTGAATTCTGCTCATTAAGCAAGACAGAATGCTACGTCAGTTTTAATTTATATTCCACTGTTAAATTTAAGATTAAAAGTTTCTCTGCCTATAGTTTATTTTCTGCCAGATAAATGGTGTTATTTCTGCAGATGTATACTATTTTATATATTATTTCATGTATATCTTTATTTAAAGTTTTTTATGTGTGGAGTTTTTTCCCCTGGGCGCCCACTGAAAATGGATACCTGCCCAAGCAGATGTTCCCTGTAAACAAATGTAAAACAAAATAAATGAAAAATAAATAAATAGCCACCATATAGTTTTTCTCAATATTATTGATAATATCCTCTTACCATTAAATATAATCTCATTTAATTTCTCTTTCCAAATTACTCCTATGACACAAAACAGTGTTTTGTCCATTATTTTTTATAGTCTTGAATTCAATGCTTATATCATCTATATTCAATCATATCCATATTTATATTGTTACCATCTTTTTTAACTCTCCAAAAAAAATTCCCCCTATTTTTTTCCTATATTTTTTCAATATTTTACATTGTGAAAAAAAAAATAAAGAAAAACATACCCTGTGATTCCTTCTTCACCAAAATACAGGCATATACTCCCATACTCTTACATTTCTTTTCATAAGGCATACTTCCTTTTACAGGCAATTTCTTTATATCATTTCCATAGAAAATACTGACATTCTGCTTCATTACTACACCACTTATTTCTTTCTTTTATAACTTTAATCATTTCTTCTGGCAGATTTTGCCATGGATTAACACAATAATATTGTAGTAATATATTCTTATACTATATCTTCCAATCTTCTCCAATCTCATCAATCTTTATCTTTCATTTTTTTTATTTTTCTTGATAATTTTCTATTTATTCATTAAAGTATTATTTTTCTCTCTTACTTATTTTTATTATCTCCTCAAATGTTTCATAGTTCTACTTAACCAGACTTACAACTAACTTCTCATTTTTTCTCTTTTATCCATTTCAGTATATATTATATAAATGTAATGAAGCTGAAAAATATCACTGGAATTAATGATCCTGGTCCCCCTTCATCTTTATACATATATAATACTCCTCTCCTTACTATATTTAATATATAACCCCATATAAACATAAAATAATGTCTACTAATTGTTTTTTCTGCATTCTCAGAATTATAAACACACTTCATAAATGCATGCTTACCCATCAATACTGAATTTATCTCGTTTATAATATACTTTGTATGTTTTCCATAAACGACAATTTTTAATTCCTGTAAAAGATTTTCCCATTACCTTCCACTTACTCTTTTATAACCAAAATTTATTCTCAATTCTGAAATTTATTTCATTGTAAACTGTATTCCTCCTTTAGTAATATTGTCTCCTAAATCTTTACTTTTATCCTTCTTCAATGTCATACCTATTTTTTTTAAACAATCTACTAAACAAAGTATGGCTTCTTTCATTCATAGACTTATCTTTAGTTATTATAATGGTATCTGCATATGTTATCAAAACTGGAATGTCTACACCTGTTTGCATTACATAATTTTCATTTTCCATTTTACAAGTCACTTCATTCCTACCATAGTCATAAGTAAAGCAAATAATATACTATTTAAGGCACAACTTTTTTTTTTTCTAATCCCATTACTCACCCCCTAGTCTTTACTTAACCAGCCATTTACTAGAATTCTTATTGTATTATTACTATGCCCTATCATTAAAAAAATCTTAATTGTTCACCAAAATTATATGCCTCCATTAATTCCCATAATGTAATGCGCTATCAAATCAAAAACATTGTTAGTATCATCCACCATAAGTTTTGCATCATCTCTTCTACTTAAAGTATCATCCTCAATTTCTCCTATCATTGGTAATTCTTGACATCCCTTTCCTTTAATACCTTATTTTCTTACATTATATTGTCCATCTTGTTTTCCAATCTTTTATTGACTTATCTTTATGAATGTCTTATAAACTGTATTGTTTAATACTATTAGTATCCAATTTTTTATTTCATTTTCACCTTTTTTCCACGTGAATTTTAATATTTCTCTGCATAATCCTTTATTTAAAAAAAAAAAAAAAAAAACTTAATTTAGCCATTCATTCAAAGCAAGTAACAAATATTATTTTTGTTATTCCATTATTTTTTTATACATTTCTTATACCATCCCACCTGGGCCTGCAACAGAATCTATATTTACTTGTCTAATCAATTTATCTAACTCATACATAATACTATCTTTTTCAATTTCCTTATTATCTTGCTCAATTTCCTTATTTACTTGATCTGATTTTTTTACTTTCCATATTCTATTACAGTCTCTCTTTTTTCTTTATTCTACATAATGATCTATAGTTTTCATAATCTGTCTTTCTTTTCTCGCTCTCCTTTTCTATTTTTTTTTTTCATTTTTCTCATTACACTACTTTTTTCATGCTCTTACTTAAGGTTGATAGCACTTCTTTATTTTTCCTTGTAGTAAATTATCTTTGTTTTATAATAAATTCTTAATGTTTTCATAATTTATTTAGTTTAATTTGTTTTCTTTATCATAACACTCACTCTCATTCCTTTCTAATTGTTTAAAGTATTTTCATATATCTCTACATATCATTATTTTTCTATCTTTTTTTTTCTCTGCCATTGTAAAGAAACCTTTCTGAATTTTCTTTTAAATAAAATATACTATTCTGACCAGTTAACATAAAATCCCTTCATAGTGACATTATCTTGCCATAACTGTATAATTTCTTCTTTTCATTTTTCATTCCAGTCTTTTTCATTTATTCTTTTTATTCCCTTTCCTATTTTTCTATATTCTGTATTTTAATCTCCATACATATTGGTACATTATCTGTAAATCCTGCTACAACTGCTTCTCCTTCTGCTATTCCTTTAGAGATTATAAAGTAGTACATTTCAGATTTAAAGATACCTCTTCTATATGTCAAATATTTCTATTTAATATAACCAATTTACCACATTTCATAATTTCTACAATTTCTCACATGTATGTTCCTTTCTTTTTCCTTTTATAGGTTCATAGGTGTGTACTAGGCTAATGGCCCTAGAGCCTTTACAAGCCTAGTCCATAGGATTACCCTGGCATTGTGCCACCCAAACTTAGTTCCCAGTGCCTCTGTTGAGTAAAGCCACTGGAGTGATCCCTGGGATGAATTTTCTATTCCCCATCCACTCATTAAGATTTCTCTTGAAGAGGGCCAGTGAGGTGCTCTGCTTGTCATGTATGGGAAGTCTATCCCATAGCATCGGCAGTCTCTGGGTTATGAATATGTCCATCCAGAATGTTTTGTTGATTGCGGTAATGAGGTTGAGGTCTCTGGAGTGTGTGGAGGGATTGGTATTTCTTTAGATGTAGCATTTCTAACAAAGTTGGGTCAAACATGGCTTTGTAAGTCAAGCAGAGATTGCCTCAAAGTAGGCAATATGAGACAGAGAATAGTTCAAGTTTTTTTTAAGTCTGCCCATATAGGACAAATGTTTAAGGCCTAGGATCTTCTTTGTGAGGTACTTTTGCAGCCTCTCCAGTTGTTGCAGGTGTTTAGTGAGGTACATACCAAATGGGGCATTGTACTCAATGACTGACCTACTGAGGGAAGAATAGAGTGAGACAATTACCTTTTTCTTCCTGGATGCAAAACCTTTAGTAATGAGATGTGCCACATAGAAGGACTTTCTGACCACAGTGGCAATGTGGTGGTCAAAAGAGAGGTTGCTGTCAACCTGTGTTCACAGATTTCTTATAATGCCTTCTGTGTTCAGCAGACTACCATCAAAGTGGTAATTCATGGAAACCAAGTTTTTCCCAAAGGGGATGACAACACACTTTTTGGCATTGAGCTTAAGGTCATGGTTCTGACACCAGTCATTGGTCTCAGTGAGGCCTTTCTGTTGGATGTCAACATCACTTGTGGAGTTAATAATAGCTCACAACTTGCAATCGTCTGTAAACTTTGTCAGCCAGAGTCCCTTTGTGTTGGCCTGGACTTCAGAGATACCAAACAGGAGAGGACCCAGGACTGAACCCTGTGGGACTCCACTCGTGACTGTCGGCAGTCTGACTTTCACACATTGGGTTCTACCTGTGAGCCAGTTTGCAACCCACCTAGTGATATAGGGATTGATGCCTAGCTAAGTGAGTTTTTCTATGATTCCTGAGTGGGAAATAGTATCAAAGGCCTTGGCCAGATCAAGGTAGGCTGTATGAACCACCTTGCCTTCATCCACAGCGCTGGTGACTGACTCAAAGAACCAAACTGTGTGGGATCCAGAGTTTGGAGATTCCCTATATCTTTGTTTATTAGGTCCATGATGATGCGTTCCATAGCTTTGCATATCAGACTCTTCAGGCTAATGGGGCAATAGTTCTCAGGGTCTGTAGTCATTCCTCTTTTGTGTAGAGGGATGACTGTAGCAGTGTGCCATTTGGTTGGGACAAAGTCTGAGGTGAGGCTGTGATTGAACAGGGCACACAGGTGAGGTGCCAGTTCACTCTGTCATTCATGTAGAACACAGACAGGGATATTTTCAGGTCCAATAGAAGCTGTATTCTTGGCCTTGACCAGTGCTTTTTTAACCTGTGCAGCAGTGATACTAGGTGCCTGGAAATATACTGGTATTGTGACTGTTCCTTCAGGGGGGAGGGGTAAAGTTGGCACTGAATCTGTCAGCCAGTATATTGGCAATATCTGTTGGGTTGGTGTAGCAGGTACCATTCTGCAGTAGCTCAAAGCAAATCTGGGCATTGCCATGGAGATTCTTTACATAACTATAGAAGGCCTCGTGGTTGCCTTTACTATCTGCTGCAATTCTGTTTTCATAGCTAGCATTAGAAGATTTGATGAGGGAACTCATCTTTTTGTTGAGGCTGATAAGAGAGTTTTATTCATCTTGAGAATTCACCTTATTCTGCATCAGTTTTCTTCTTCTGTTGTAGAGTTTGTTTATGGCAGAGGACCACTAGATTGTCTTTCTTTTTTAGGAGGAGAGCGTCTTGGTTCTATTGGCTATGGTGAGATCCATGCATTTGTGTACATGTTCGTACAGTGCATTGGTGTATGATTCAGCAGTCATGCAACTATTTTCCATTTGCATGGGTGCCGTGAAGTTAGCCACCTTTGATTTTAGGAGCCTGAAGTTAGCTTTGGAGAAGTTTTTCATGGTGGTTACCTTGTCTGGGGTGGGGGGGTAGAAGGGATGTGGATTTCCAAGGTGATTAGTTTGCGGTCAGATCTAACCAGGGAGGAGTTGACTACTGGTGTAGAGCAATGGTCGCCCATGTTATTAATGACCAGGTCAAGGATGTTGCTACCTCTAGTGGGGGTAAGAACGAGTTGGTCCAGGGCATTGGAATTAATGAATTCCAGGAAATGTTGAGCAAGTGTATTGGTACAAGAGTAGTTTTCCTAGTTAATGGAGGGGTAGTTGAAGTCACCCAGTATGAGAGTGTTAGGTTGTACCTTAATATTCTCCAGGGTGCTCAGGAATGTGGAGTGTGAGTCTTGGGACATGGTTGGGGATCTATAGCAAGTTACCTCTTAAATCCCTAAAATTCTATTATTACAATATTCATACTTACTACTAAATAATCTAACAAGTGATGAAATAAGTTCTTACTTTCTTTACAAACATAAACATATACAGCTATACTTCTATATACACGTTCTTGCCATGTTAAATCAATAATCATACATTCTGACATTCTTATTAATGTTGCATCCAACATCTTCACTGCTGTCCTGAATAATACTACAATTCCCGAATAATGTTAATTTCCAAAATGTTATATTATATTTCCATCCCATATTTTTTTCTGTTTTCAGTCCTTTTTCATTTAAGAACTGTATGTCTTCTAGTACAATTATATCTATGTCAAATTTATTACACCTAATGACAAAAAAAACAGTGGGCATAGAAGTACTTGGTAGAATCCATCTACCACAAGAGTGACTACAATTTTTAGCCATAGTCATAGCCCAGTAAATAAACAGACATCCATCTAAGACATAACATCACTACCTAAAGCTCTTAAATATATCAACAGAATGGGAGATCTTAAAAAATTCCCACTGAGATACTCATATGTTCTGAGCTCAAGAGCAGGTTGAACAACACTGTACTACAGGTACAGTGTAATCATGATCCATATGCAACAACTTATGGGTGAAAATAAATAAATAAATAAAATGGCATAGGCAAAAGTCTGTCTTATAATAGGAGCATCCTTATCTCTCTGATGGAAAGGAAACTGTCATGCTAAGTGGTAGAAGGATGGAAAGTTTTGAAAGCTAGGCCAAGTGTCAGACTTTCTGCAACTGAGGCCCCAGTAGTCATAACCATCAAAGAAGTAACATAAATGAAAAATATTTGTGTCAGACTCACCTGGAATGCTATATATTTCTTCAGTTCACTTTTAGTAAAAATAGGCTGTCCATTTTCTTTTTGTCATTTAGCTTCATACAACCATGTGCGTACCTGAGTACCTGTTAGCTTTTCATACTTTTTGTCTAGTTCAAGCATTTCAAATGTGCTGTTAAGTCAGAGTGTCAGTTACTTTCTGATAATGACTGAAATGAGACACAAAATTAGAGACCATATAGAACAACATCATATTGATCCCCTAGTTTATTTAACTCAAAGCAATAGCTAGGATACTGTACTCAGTTCATCCATTACTATTTGCTACAGAATCTTTAAAAAACAAAAAAAAAACCATGTTGGCATTCCTGATGCTCTGAGAAAGAGCCTAAGGAATTTCCCCACTTCTAGTTAAACAGCAGGACAGAGCTGCAGGCTAGCTTATTATCATGTTGCATAGATTGAAACTTAACAGTAACTATTCATTTCTGGAGGCTCAACATATTGTGATTTTAATGTATGGGCAGGTGAAACATTGCAAGTGTCATTAGATGATTATCCTTCATAGATAATGCTTTATAGATAGCATAGTATGTTACTTGTGACTCTTGTGGAATAGCAAGGCCTCTTTACTAATAGGCGTATATGGCTTAAAGAAAATATTCATTCTATTGGGTAAATGCTTGTGTGTGTGTGTGTGTGTGTGTGTGTGTGTGTGTGTGTGTGTGTGTGTGTGTGTGTGTGTGTGTGTGTGTGTGTGTGTGTGTGTGTGTGTGTGTGTGTGTGTGTGTGTGTGTGTGTGTGTGTGTGTGTTTTCTTTGTTTGCTTTATTCAGTATCCTTTATCCCTTTAGCCAGTCTTTTAGCTATATGGCATGTTTATCACACTGTATTTCCTTCTGCAGAAATGGATATACTTATCAGAGTTCATTTGAAAATAGTTTTGGTGTGAGGGAGCACTGGTATGCATAATGTATCTCTAGTGGCAGAAAACAATGGGATCTATTTATACAGCAAATTTTGGGATTGATTTCCAATATTGACATTGCACTGTATAATATAGGGTTGATGCATTCCTGAGTATATCATCTTCCTGATGAGACATTAAACAGAAGTCCAATCTGTGTGAACTCGTAATAAATCATGCAGATGTAAATGTTCCCATGACAGTTATAAAAAATTACACGTTCGTTATCATCATTCATTTCTTTAAAACATATTGCACATTTTTTTATTATTTACTCTTTTCACATATTATTATTTACAGGTTTCAATAACCCCATTTCATTTGCCACCATCATTTTTATAACCTAATCCTCACATTCCAGTATAATGCACCACAATAACAATTTACAGTCACATTTCCATAAAAAAGTAAACTGTGGTCAACAGGACCTTACCCAACAGATCAGCATCATATTTATTTCCAGTTCATATTTCCCATATAATATGATATTCATAGTAATACCACTAAGCATTCACTTCAGTTTTCTTACATTTCAAAAAAAAAAAAAACATCCCTATTGTCTCATCCACTTTACATATATTATATAATTTTTCTTCTTACATTTTGTATGTCACGTGTGCCTTTATAGGCTACATAACATCATCTTCCATGAAAATTCATAACTTTAGCACATTTTCTCATTTTTTTGTCTCTTTTTTTTGGTTTCCTTGTTCAGATAACTATCTGTGACTATGAGTCTATATAGAATTTTTTATTGATATCTTTTTATGCATTTCTTTCATTTCCTTTCAATCTGACTCATATTAATCTTCCACAATTTAATGTTATTTACAAATGTAGTATTGCTATTTTATTGGTATTGTTATTTTTATTATTGTTATCTTCCCAAAATGGATGACAACTTTTAAAGTGAAAATAGCAATTACAAAAAGTGGGCTTGCCCCACATGATACATCCAAAAGTATTGTAATTAACCAGTTTATATAAGGTAGCATCTAACCAGTTTTCAGCCCAAATTAGTTATTGGGAGGACAATACTATTTTTACATGGAAAGAAATGAACAGAGTCAAACATTTTCTTAGATACACAAAGTTTTTTTTTTTTTTTTTTTTTTTTTTTGTGCTCTTTGCCCAAGTTAGAGATAATGAACTTTTTGGATATTCAGATATCATCACTACTATATTATGTTACCCCTTTAGTATTTCTGTTTCAATTATTAACTATTTAGATAATATCATATCTATAATAGATAAACACAGGACTTTCAGATCTACTATCTATTGCAAGCCTACTTTTTTCTATTATCTACATTTTAAGATCTGTCTTTATTTTGGCAAAAATAATTTGATAAAAAAGCAATTGATAAGATTATCTAGGATAATTGATGATAATACTTTCTTTACACAAGAAGTTGAACTTTTCTTCAAAATTTTTAGAGGTCATCTTCAAAGGACAAAGTTTATTAATATCAGTTTTTAAAGAAGTTTCAGATAAGAGCACATTACCCCCCCCAAAAAAAAAAAAAAAAAAAAACTATAACAAATGTGCTAATACTAGGTCTGTACCAAAAATTAAGACAGATAAAAAATGTTAACAAGGAAGTCGTTTTAATATTTAACCTGTATTAGGGGAAAATAAAACATTTTCAATAAGAAATGGAAAGTGGCATTTAATACAGAATTATTTATGTATAAAGTAGCAAAGAAACCAAGATGTGTTTTTTTTTTAAACATTAACATGATATTTGTTCATGATAAAAAGAGCAGTTATGCAACACAGAATCCATGAATGTTAAGTGTAGAAGTTGTACCTACTATTATTTAGAACCATCCCATGTGGTGGTGGTTATAACTCAAAGACTAAAGTGGGTGGTGTATGGGGCTATATGTCACATGATGGAGTTGTTGTAGAGGGATAGGTGTATATATCCATGTATAACATATATTATAATAACTTATTCTGCTGGTTAGGGTGAACAAAAGTGCTTAATTGTGTGTTTGGGGCCCATTTGGAGGATAGTTATTGTTTTTTTTTTTCATTTTTATAAGTTCTTTGGATTTACCAACTACTGGGTTGACCTCTGTATTTTGTCTTTTGAGTTGCTTGTCTCACAGTTACCATAATGCTCTCTTCACAGCACCTTTTGTACTCCTTGCTGACTTTTTGTATTGACTCACTTTTCTAATGAAACTGTGTATTAACTGTTTGTGTTGTTAACAGTAGATCCTTTGAGGAGACAAGATGGGGATAAATACATTCAGATTGAATAGAAAATATAATTAGCAATCAAAATGTTTCTACACCTTGCATTGGCATTAGAAAATTTGCCAACCAAATTTCCTAAGGCAAGGGATCCTTTTGAAAAAGAGGTCTATGAGGTTAAAAGTTGTAATGTGTTCTAAAATAAATGGATGGAATATCCTAAAGTATTGACAACATCAGAGAATGCATCCACTGATACAGTGTATACTGATGACTCTATTTGCATTGTAGATACAATTTTAATTAATGCCCATACAATTATAATAAAACTGCATTTTAGAGAGTCCATGAAGCAAAAATGATGTCAAGAAGTCTCTGTTTCTTGAAATCCCTTAACAGCATTTAACAGATTTGCATATTTACCATGACTTTTTTTTTCAGTGAGTGATCTTCATGTCTTTATGGATTTTAATGAAAAATATTTCCTGAAAAAAAGACATTCTTCCTATGAAATTCATATCTCAAAGAATATGTCATTTTAATCCAAGCCTGGGCAAGTGCAACAAAGTGATCACCATCCTACACAGAGATCGTGGCAACATAAATGCTTTACACAAAGAAAGAGATGAAGCAGGATGAGAATGATTATGAGAGTTAAGCAGTTTACCCATTGCCTGATGCAACCTACCAGAGTAATATGAATACTACTAATGGTACCTTACGATTCGGACATTGTTTAACTTTGTTTCTACAGATACGCACAGGATTATTTTTTCTAATGGCAGACACTGAACAGGTCTCAGCACATGGCTTCTCAGACATAACACCAGAATGGGGTGACATTAGAGGAATGGTGAGCTAAAGAGTTGAAAGTAAATTATGCATTGCCTTCCAAAAACAATGAAGGGGCAATTACATCAGAATAAGAATAATCTTTTGACTTTAGCAGGTTCAATTTATAGAGCCATTTATTATTTTTTTGATCTACAATTACAATGACATAGTTATAAATGACAAGCTGATGAAGCTATTCCCTAAGGGACTTTCAATTTTAAGCACATATAAAATTAGTAGACATTATCACTAAATTACAATTATATACACATAAACTGAATTTTTAGTTGCTTCTTGATAACAACTCACTGAATGGGTTTAATGATATTTAAATATTGATGTCATCAATTATTTCTCCTTTTTATCCTAATTTCTGGGGGGTTGAAAAAAAATGTGCCAAGCTATGTTAAGTGCCTATATTCATTGTAATATGAGGTGAAAACATTATTTTGCTTTCAATCATGTTGAAAAAAATGAATATCTAAATTAGGTCCTAATAAGGAATACACGTTTATGAAAATGATAAAGGAAGGGAAATTGATATTATGAATCATTTTGATTAAATTGACTATGCTGATTATATTGGTAAAATGTGGAATAACTGCATAACATTTATTTTGTCCAGACAGTATATGTGAATGAGATAAACATTTCACATGGACAAATTGATTATTTTCAGATGGAATTATAAAATGATGACATGAAAGGTAAACTGATTTATGATTTTATGTTTTAGTAAGGGTTGTCGTACCCTTTTTACTTATTATTTTAGTTTGTTAGTTGGGATATTTTGTAGACACCCTAATGTTTATGGATATCAGTTGGGTACGACAACCCTGTGTTTCCAAAAGTCAAACATTCCTCTTATGCTGCGCTGATGATGCCATAAGAAGGCAGAAACATGCATGTCCATAGCTAGAGGGGTTTGACTTTACTGGCCTAAAATTGTCCATAAATAGCCAAATTAAAGAAAAAGTCATGGACATTCAGAATTGTCATTTAGCTGAAACACCTGATATCCTTAATGGGCAATTTGCATATATCCCATGTTGCCATTTGATGTTTTAGTGGTAAAAATTCCTGTAAGTCATAATACATTTGGGATCCAAAGGATTCATAAATATTCAGCAGACCCACTGTTTACCATTTATATCAGCGATGGGCTAAAAAAAAAAGAACTCTAAGAAAATCCAAGCACAGAACCACGGCAAAATGCAAAAGTAGAAACAAATGAAACAAACTCCAGTAGAGTCCAGTGAAACTAGGATAAAATAAAAACTTTAATACATAAAGGTGAGTGCTTTCGCAATCCACAAGATCGCTCCTTCAGACCATAACTTAAAGTCACAGCTAAACACATTTAAATAAAGCAACTTTAGAAACAATTAAGAAGCAAATAAAATATAAGATGTAATTTTATATATATATATATATATATATATATATATATATATATATATATATATATAGATATATAGGAAAATAAAAGTTCTGCATAATAAGTCTCTTTGGACATTTTATGCTCTTATGTTCTTGCAAAGGGTGAAACATGGGATATGGCTAGAAAAGCCAGACACAGTAGGCTCTTGGCAGTACCAACTGCTGTATTCTCTCCCCCTCTAGCCCTCCCTCAGGGGTCCACTCTATATACAATAACCCTTTGTTCCAGTATTCAGACTCCCCTTTTCCTACAATCAGGTGCCTCACTGGCTACCTCCCTCAGGCCTTGTAAAGTAGGGTCTGAGAGCTGAGCCTGTCTCACTACTCTCTTTGTAACTCCTCTCAGCTCCCCTTCCACAGGAAGTCTGGCATCCTGTGACAGCAGTGCCTCACTGTCAGCCAAGGTACTACTACTCACCTCGGCCCTTGCAGTCACTCTGTCCAAGGGAACATTAGTACCCACAAGCAGCTGTGGCTCACCTCCAGTCTCACTGCTACAGGGTAGCTCCCTCCCTGAAGTAACCACCACACCGGTCCTGGATTCTAGTCTGTGGTCTGTCTGGGTACCCCCAGGTGACCAGATCCACAGGCTTGTCTCTAAGCCAGACTGCATGTAATTGCATGCACACAAGGTCCTATATTATCAAAATCATTCCCTAACAAAACATCAGCAGGGATATCCTCAAACACACCTACTTGCTGGCTTTCTTTTCAACCCTCCCAGTCAAGGTGAACCCTAGCCAAAGGTATTTTGAATGGGGTCCCTTCTAAAGCTCTGACTAGCGTAGACTGCCCAAGGAAGTAGTGCTCCTCTTTAATCATTGCAGACTTCACAATGGTCAGGTCAGAGGCTATGTCTCTTTTAGCAGTGTCCTCTTTCCCATTTACTAATTTAGGATATAAACTCTTCAGGTAGTTTGATACTCTTGTTGTCTCGAGACAACTTACTGCTAGCATTCTCTCATTCCCACTAACTAGCTCTCCCACTTTTGTTCCCCACCTTGTATCCATGGGCATCTATATGATACATAGTCCCACTGTTTGCATTTAAAGCATTTAACCCTTGGTCCTGGATGTGTACCTGGACTAAAGGTTTTCCCGGCTACTTGTGGACTCTGTTGGGGCAGTCTAGGCTGTCCACCATGGTTTCATTTAGACCCATGAGCAGCACTGGGTATCCCTTTCCTGTTCAGTGATGTCCTGCTTGCTAGGTATATGTCTCCCTTCTTACCCAACTCATCTATAGTATTGCATTGCCTATCTGCCAACCAGACTCTCATGTCCTCAGGCAAAGTGCTAATGGCTTGTTCCATCACCAAAAAGTCTGCCCACCCTTCAAAAGTGGTGACCTGACATTCACTCTATGAAAACAAGTGCTTAACTCAGCAATATAGTCACACACAATTTCATCTGCCGTGTGTCTATGCTCACAAAACTTTTTATTATAAGCTTCAGGCTTTAACTTAAAGCACTCTAAAAGACAATTTTTAACAGTATTATAACTTAAACAATCAGTATCAGATAATTTAGAAATAGCAGTTAAAGCTTTACCATGGAGTAAGGGGGTCAATAACCGTACTCAGTGGCCTTGGTCAACATTATACTGTCTACATACCCTTTCAAACATATGAATTAAACTATGAAATGTATCACCTTCTGTAAATTGTGGAAGGAATTTACTGACCTTTGTTGCTTCTGGGGTTCAGTTACTCCCTTCATCATTACCTCTCTGACCCTGCTAAGAGTCATCACCTCTGCCTTTCATTCTCTTCAGCTTCCAGATATCTCAGTCTCTCTGCTGCTTCTAATTCCATTTATTTCTGCTGCCACAGTCTCTCTGGTGATTCCAGTTCCAAATGTTTGGCTTCCAGTTCAAGTTTCTAACTCCAGATGGATTTTTAATTCCTCTGTGGAAAGGTTAAACTGTTTATTTTCTGAGTTCTACCTCCCCAAAACCAGTATGATTGTCCTCCCAGTTGTTGATCCATGATGCAGCTGTGCCCAAGGCTGCAATCATTTCTGCCATACTGAGGTTGGCATGCACTAGTCCTTTAGCCTGGCACATCTGAGCCAACTGGCTCCTTGTTAGCTTGCCATACTCCTCTGCTGACATCCTTGCCTGCTCTCCCTGACTAACTAAGCTAACAAAAATAAAATAAAACAATTGTGATATGAAACTCTAAAGTTTCACTGTGTGGCTGATTGAGAATGCAAACACCTTCCTCAGTGACCACTGTACACAAGCTACATGAATTCAATATCCACACCAGTGCAAACCAATTAATATGTGATGTGGCTATCCCACCACTACCCACCAATTAATATGTATGGCCCAGCACTGGCCCAGTAACAGTAATCAAGGAGCCTCTATCCTCACCACTGGCTACAGTGGGGAATGTACACACTGGGAGGATGACTAGTACACACACAGTAAAGTGCAATTTCCCTTATGAGTACACAGTAGCCACAGTCAAGTCTGGGGTTGTTTTTTCCCTCTTTCTCCAGACCCCCAGTAAGAATCCCCACTGGCACAGCTATAGAGATTAATCCTTAGCCAGGTTCCAAGCCAAGTCCTCCAACAGTCTCTCTGTACAAACAGTGCTTCATGTCCCTGCCCAAGCAGCTGACACACACTGTTGGAGATTTGTTTCGCACACACACACACACACACACACACACACACACACACACACACACACACACACACACATGCAAACAAACACACACACACAAACCTGGGAAAGGCTGGCACAAGTTAACTAGCCATGCCACCTTCTGTCTAGACTATAAGGTAGTTATCACTGCCACCAGAACCCCTTATCAGCTACTTTAAGGCCCTTAATAACGGGTGTCTAATCCTACTGTGCAATGCTACTGATAATACAAATGGTAGTCTGACCAAGAGCAAGGCTGTTAGGAGTGTCCCACAGTGTCACCAAATAGATATGCAAGTATTATAAGAGCTTAAATGTCTCTAAACAGACCACCACAATTGAAAGGTTTAAATGTATAATAATAAATAATACAAGAACAAGACAATACTAAATATGCACGTACAATGATGTCAGAGTTTAAAAGCAAAGGAAACATTTAAAACAACATTGTAGGACAGTCTCAAATAAATACAGAAAACATCTAAGCTATACTTCACTATATTCCTAACTGAATCTAAGAGAAATTGCTGTACCCTAGTTAACTTACTTACAGCAAGGCAATAATGAGTGGATGTTTCCAGCTGATGTTGTTAGGTCAAAGACAAAATACAAAATGCACAGTCTCTTTCTCTCTCAAAGAGTTCTTAAATTAATATCAAATATTACTGCTGGGATACTAGCAGCATGACATCACTTTTTGTCACCTGACGTCAGGTCTCAGGCTCAACAACCATTGCTAGAAACTGCTAACATTTACATCTCCCCGTGAAAACACATAGCCTTCAGACGTTTGCAACTGCTGGAAGACTTAGAACAGTAAAACACTTACAAAACAATGCAGAAGGCTCCCTAGTTTTAGACACCCTGTCTCCTTGCTGCATTAAAACCATCTATTTTATTACATGGTTATAAAACAATTTAATTTCAACTATTTTCCTGACGTTTTGCAAGTTAAACTTTTATGCTCCAGTTTCCACTGTTAAAAATATATGCATTTACACAGCTACAATAGTTTATATAAATACATATATACATATATATATATATATATATATATATATATATATATATATATGGTCTAATCTAGCAGGGTACACTGTGGTCACACCTGTAAGCTCAGAACTGTGCAAACCGTTTTGACACACACTTTTGTACCAGCAGTTTGATATACACATACCATACAGTTCTAATAAATTTGTAACACTAGCATATGAATTGTGTTGACATTCACAACTAACATACAACTATTTACAAAAAAACAGATAGCTGGGCTGGATGGATGTCACCTTCTGTCACACTTCTATATAAATCATATTAATATTCACAAATAATTATTTACAAAATATCAGCGAGCTGGCAATATTTCTTTTTGTGACATTACCCAACATCAGATTCCAGCACTCTCTATCTCTGTCTATTTTCATTTCATATTACAATATTTGGATCCTGATTTATCTCCATGCTGTAGCCAATCACCAATTTCATACAGTTTTTTGGACCCATCCCAACTTTAATGCCCTGCAGTCCTTCTGAATGTAATACACCGCTTTATATTTTCATTACTAATATATTTTTAATTTCTATTTTTTAGTTGCCTCATTTCTTCACATTCCCTTTCGTTCATTCATGATACTAATGCTTGACAAATTCTGTACTTTATTATTTATAACATGTAGAAAACCCAGTCCTCCAATACCATCAGTCCATACTTTGTAGATTTCTAATATTCTCTTACTGTAATGCACTTTTTGACAGTGATCTAAAAACAAAAGTTGTCTTGGTAGACTGTTTGACTAATTATTTCCTTTTTCTGAAAATTCAAGCTTTGAACAATATATTAATTTCAATGATTGCAAGCTATATCTATATATCTATAGATATAGATGTAGATATATCTGTATTAATCACAATCATTTACATATTTCTTAAAGTAAAAAAGTCTAAAAAGTTGTCATAAAAATTCCCTATAATCACTGAATCAATGCTGTCATGTTTTCAATACAAAAATAATCAATAAAATAAAGTAAAGATAAATAACACCCAGCAAATCAGTTTTGGAGTATATATTATACCTGTTTATTGCAGTACCAGTTTTACTGTAAATTCTTAAAACTGTGCATCTTCTCCATTCTGCCAGTATTACAGTTCTGTCCTTGACCCTTGTCAGCATTTTTCCCACTATCACTATAGAGATTATTCATATCCACTTTCCAAAGAGATTGAAGGAGTGTAACTTTGCCATCCATGACTGTATGCAGTTGTTCAATAACTGCTATCTCTGCTTCTCTTCTTCAGATCATGCTCTCAGAATGAGTGTCCCTATTGCTTAGATATCTCTCGACGTCTCTGCTGCACACAGGCATTGCATACTGAGACTTAACTGCTAGACAAGCACAGTGGATTCAGGAGGAACTTTGGAAGCCAAGTCACTGTTCTGCACTGAGTCAGACTACTTACAATGAAAACATCCCTCCAGAGCTTTTATCCATGACAGTACCTTATCATCTGATGGCTTGCTTACTTCCAACAATTTCACTAAACCACCTGCTGCAGTCACTATGATTCTCTTCCACAGTAATACACCAGGAATAAGCCCCTCTATAAAGAAATGTACTTTCTGACATAGTTACTCTCTTCTCTAGGCCAGTGGCAGGAATCTACCATCCTTTATTCCGAAATGTAGTAGGGGATTATTATAATTATATAAAATTATCATACATTACATACTGTATTTTCAGTATGACATATTCACATCTGTATATCTATACATATACATATGTATATACTTTGAAAATGTCAGCATTGACTTGCCACTATGCATGACCTGAGCAATAACTTCAGCAGATGCAATATTATAACTTAAATAAAAACAAAAACAATAATCAAAAACAGATTTTTCTTTTTTGCAGAGTGCATATTTCCTAAAAACAAGAAACATGTGAAGTCCCACATCTATCAACCATCTGCTTAGTCAACCAAATTTATGTCAATTAAACAGATGTTGACCAAAAGTGGAGAATATTTGACCTTTCATATATTTCTGAATATGTATGCGTGTGTACATTTATATACATCTATATGTACTGTATATAGCTATACCTATATATCTGTCTATATCTATCTTTAAACACAGACACATTCACACACATTACCAGTATACATGTATACATAAAAACAAGAAACACAGAAAATAAAGCAAATTTATATATTCAATTCCCATTTTTCTAAACAAAAAGTACACATCCCAGAATTTTTTTTTTCTGGTTCTTCCACTTTGTTATGCCACTGATATTATAATATATCTATTTTAATATTACTTATTTCCTTTCTTGTACAGTTTATAAACATTTTGCTAAATCTTTACTAGACTCCTATAAAGGCATGTTTAACCTTTTTTTCCAAATCTTTATCCTATATATTGTTTTATCATTTTGCTTTATATTTCATGCTTTACCTTAACAGTAATCTGTTTATACAGTAATCTTTTTAAAGGAGTGCACAACACAAAATCTGACCTTTTATGAAATCCTTAGTATAGTGTATTATTTCATGTTATGCAGTCTTTCTTCCCGTTATCAATTTTTTATACCCATCTTCCCCATTTTATATATATATATATATATATATATATATATATATATATATATATATATAATCCATATCTGTCCTTACCAGTTAATAGTGTTTTCAGAAACTTGAAATTCATATAGTCGGTTAAGATCATATGATCGAGTTTTTAAAAACTCATAGTGTTTGAATGGACACATCGCCACAGTAGTCAGGAAGTCCTTCTACATGGCACACCTCATCATAAAAGGGTTCTCATCCAGGAAAAAAGAGGTTATTGCTCCCCTCTACTCGACACTCATTAGACCCATTATAGAGTACAACACCCCTTTTGGAATGTACCTCAGAAGATATCTGCAACAGCTGGAAAGACCAACGAAGTACCTCACAAAGAGGATTACTGGCCTCAAACAGATGCCCTACACTGACTGTCTCGAAAAACTCCAACTTTACTCCGTAGCATATCACCTACTCTGAGGTGATCTCTGCCTAACATATAAAGCTATGTCAAACCCAGAGCTGATGGACATGCTACACCTAAAGAAATCCCAATCCCTCTGAGCTATACGCTCTAGGGACCTAAATCTTGTCACCACAATAAACAGGACATGTTGGAGGGATAGATTCCTGTCCCAGAGACTTCCCATACTCTGGAACAGGCTACCCATCTATGTCAAGCAAACTTCTTCATTAGCACTCTTCAAGAAAAATCTTGATGAGTGGATGGGAAATAGGAAATACACCCCGGGGATCACTTCTGTGTCTCTGCTGGACAGTGGCATAGGAAAATAACTTTATTGGGTGGTGTAAGCCAGGGATCCTTGTTGGCTAGGCTTACGTAGGCCCTCGGGCCGATAGCCTAGTACCTACCTATGGAGATCACAGTACAGTGTGGATCAGGAAATTTACCACTCTCACTGTAGTGTAATCTCAGAGTTGGTATATTTAATTTGCAGGGGGTATGGGAGTGCAATCTCCCACACGGAAGGGTAAAAAAAGGTAGATTTTTCTGTTTTGCATTTTTTTTTATTGTTAGAGTTTTTGGAAACTCAATGATATAGGTTCATAGGTGTGTACTAGGTAATGGCCCTGGGGCCTTTACAAGCCTAGCCACAGGATTAGCCGGGCATAGTGCTACACAACCTTAGTTCCCAGTGCCTCTGTCGAGTAGAGCCACTGGAGTTATCCGCGGGGTGAATTTTCTGTTTCCCATCCACTCATCAAGATTTCTCTTGAAGAGGGTCAGCAAGGTGCTCTGCTTGACATGTATGGGAAGTCTGTTCCAGAGCATGGACAGTCACTAGGCTATGAATCTGTCCCTCCAGCATGTTCTGTTAATTGTGGTAATGAGGTTGAGGTCTCTGGAGCGTGTGCTGTGGAGGGATTGGGATTTCTTTAGATGTAGCATTTCTAACAGAGCTGGGTCAGACACGGCTTTGTAAGTCAAGCAGAGATTGCCTCTAAGTAGGTGATATGATACACAGATTAGTTGCAGTTTTTAGAATCTCTCCATATAGGAGAAGTGTTTAAGGCCTAGTATCCTCTTTGTGAGGTACTTTTGCAGCCTCTCCAGTTGTTGCAGGTGTCTAGTGAGGTATACGCCAAATGGGGCATTATACCCGATGATTGGCCTAATGAGGGAAGAGTAGAGGGAGACAATGACCTCTTTCTTCCTGAATGTAAAACCCTTATTAATTAGATGTGCCACATAGAAGGACTTTCTGACCACAGTGGCAATGTGGATATCAAAAGAGAGGTTGCTGTCAACCTGCGTCCCCAGATCTCTTATAACACCTTCTGTGCTCAGTGAATTACCATCAATGTGGTAATTCATGCAAACCATGTTTTTCCCTAAGAAGATGATGACACTTTTTTGGCATTGAGCTTAAGGCCATGGTTCTGGCACCAGTCATTGGTCAAAGTGAGGCCATTCTTTAGGATATCCACATCACTTGGGGAGTTAATAATAGCTCCCAATTTGCAATCGTCTGTGAGCTTTGTCAGTCAGAGTCCCTTCGTGTTGGCCTGTACTTCAGAGAAGTAGATACCAAACAGGACAGGACCCAGAACCGAACCCTTTGGGACTCCACTCGTGACTAATTGGTAGTCTGACTTGGTGTCAGCTACTTTCACACTGTAGGTTCTGTCTGTGAGCCAGTTTGCAACCCATCTAGTGATATACGGGTTGATGCCAAGCTTAGTGAGTTTTTCTATGATTCCTGAGTGGGGAATGGTATCAAAAGCCTTGGTCAGGTCAAGGTAGGCTGTATGAACCACCTTGCCTTCATCCACGGCTCTGGTGACTGACTCAAAGAAGTTGACAAAGTTGAGCAGGCATGATCTACCCTTCAGAAAACCAAACTGTGTGGGATCCAGAGTTTGGATATTCCCTATATCCTTGTTTATTATGTCCAGGATTATGCGTTCCATAGCTTTTCATATCAGACTTGTCAGGCTAATGGGCGATAGTTCCCAGGGACTGTAGTCGCTCCTCCTTTGTTGAGAGGGATGACTATAGCAAGGCGCCATTCAGCTGGGACAAAGCCTGAGGTGAGGCTGTGATTGAAAGACAAAACTGGTGATGAAGAGTCGGTGTGTGTGTGTGTGTGTGTGTGTGTGTGTGTGTGTGTGTGTGTGTGTGTGTGTGTGTGTGTGTGTGTGTTTGCCTGTTTGTGTTGTATGTATAGTATGTGAATGTGTTCATGTGCAGCTCGTGTCTGTGGTTTTGAAAGACAGAGAGAAATCTCTCAACGTCTTAGCACAAGAATTATGGACAAAGCAAAAAGTAATGGAAGAGGCTCAAATTCAGGGATATATTTTAAATATTGCTCTTACAAATGTTGAAAGTTACTTGAATAACAGTTCTGCATTAACATACATTTTCTGAAAGATATGAAGTCTGAACGTCAAATGTCTGTCATTATTTACTGACGTAATTTCTCAAAGATTTGCCAGAAGACCATACATTTTATGAAGAACAGACCTTAAATACGAGGCAAAATCTGAACATTCTGTAAAATTCTGGACAGTGGACAAGTTTGTTTGCATTTGGACAGTGCAGGGGTGCAGCGGTTTGCATTGTCACCTTACAGAAAGAGTTTCACTGGTTCAATTCTTGGCTGGTGAGCCTTCTGTGTAGAGTCTGCATGTCCTCCCTGAGTTCATGTGGCTTTCCTTCGGTTGCTCCAGTTTTCCTCCCATGTTACAAAGACATGCATCTGGAGTTTTTCTCCATGGGCCTCCAATGAAAATTGGCTCATTCCAAGTCAGATTTTCCCGGTAAACAAATGTTAAATAAATAAATGAGTGCCTTTGTAACTATATCCATATCATTCTATGCATTGCTGGTCAGCATGCATATGTGTGAGTGTATGTGCACATATGTGTGTGTATGTACACACTTGCATACTCCTTTGTGCATGTATGTATGTTAACTACATTTGACTCATATGCACAGCAGTGCATGTGTGTGAGTGTATGTTAACTACACTTACCTGATATTACTTATTTCCTTATAATGATAATTTATCATGAAGAAAAAAAATGAATCATGTAAAATATCATGTAAATTACTTTCATTCAGAACTGCTTATTTGTGTGTTATTCAAAGATTGTGAGATAAAATGTGCATCACAAAACCAAAATAAAGTCTAAGTTTAGTATCTTAGTCTATAAATTCACAGCAAGATCCCCTTCTGTTCTTCATTGTTCTAAGAAAATACCTCACATTTTATAAAAATAAAGCTTTATTTACACAACTGCCTCAAAATGCATTCACAGCTAGCAGTGTAAAAGACTATCTTTATTTTGTTTTTCAGAACTGCTGTCCACTGCTGCTTTCTGCTGTAGATGGTGATTAATGTCACCCTGCCAATCCCATCTGTCTGCTTGATGTCTAGATCTGATAATTAACCAGGTCCTCATCCTTCAGTCTACTGGCAGAACTCGGTCCTTACTCCGATATGGACTAACTTCTGTCACTGTGCTATTTATAGGATGACAAAACATATTCAGCTGCTTTTAGTGCTGAAGAAGTGATGGATTCTAATCATTACTAGGCCCATGCCTTCTACTTTGTGATAATGATAATACTACTAATACTAATATAGACACGACGCAGATTGAGAAAACACGTCTAACTTGACAGCTGCAAATGAAATCCACCCAAGTTAAGCTGACTAAATCTTGCCAATATGTTGTGCTACAACATTCCATTATGTTAAACTGCATAGTCCACAGTTTTGCTTTAAATTTAGTAGGCCATTTATAACCAGTGGTGACAGTATTCTACCTTTCCAGATAGTGCATTAAAGTTCAGATTTAAGAGCTAATAATGTATTGCTGATTTTTAATAGTAAATGTTAGTTAAGTGCATAACCTGCATTGTCTTTTTCACAGATAAATATGCCTATTATGTGTACGAACAAGTTAAAGCAGGAAAGCACATTATTAAATAACGTGTGTATACGGTTTTAAAGCACTGTGCACATTTCATTTTGTACATGCACCTCATAGATCACAGCTATTATTTAGGTTTCACTGCCGTACTGCACTGACAACACTATGTTACCAAATATATTTGATTTAGATTGGTAGCTTCACAAACATAGCTAGAATATAAATCAATATATGAGGTAAGACGATCATAACACTTTGAATTTGGTCAAAAGTATGAAATGCTACATGTAAAAGGATGAGCCTCCTACAAGCCCATGTCTGTTCTGGTTGCATTGTATCTGGCTCAGTTATGCTTCTTAATGCTGTGGTGCCAGGTATAAGGAAAACTTATTTAGATATGTTATGTATTATTTTCACTCTCTCACTTGTTTATTTCCTACTAGCAATATATTTTAATCTTTTTCAGATGTAAATGCAGAAGGTGATGAAATAAAGAGAAAATAATGAATTAACAGTTTCAAATGTAAAATATAACATTTTGCATCCCGTGTGCTAGCAGGTCATGTGAGTAAAGTCATAAGATGTAATCATAGCTCTCTTCAAATAAGTAGCCATTCTGAATTGTGAAAAACAAAGCAGAAATTAAAATGCAGACAATAAAGACATGATGTTGAGATCCATTGCATTGGTAGCCTATGTTCTTGGCTGGTATAATTTCCTTCCTGTCCTCTAAAGTGACAGAACTAATTTAGTTACTTTTGCTGTGGAAAAGAAATGAGAAAAAGCTGGTGTAATACTTTTTGCAAAAGAAAATAATCTATTGGCTTTGGGGAGCTAAACACAACTGAGGACATGAACTGTATATACATATTTGAGAATGGTGTTTGTTCTGTCATGGCTTCTTTTGAAATTGTTGACTAATCCATTAAAGACTTTCCTATACTGTTAGCAGAAATGTGCTGCAATTCTCCCAAGATCCTTTGTACCACTTATCCAATAATTCCTCCAACATGCTGCAATTCTCCCAAGATCCTTTGTACCACTTATACAATAATTCCTCCAACATGCTGCAATTCTCCCAAGATCCTTTGTACCGCTTATACAATAATTCCTCCAACATGCTGCAATTCTCCCAAGATCCTTTGTACCACTTATATAATAATTCCTGCAACATGCTGCAATTCTCCCAAGATCCTTTGTACCACTTATCCAATAATTCCTCCAACATGCTGCAATTCTCCCAAGATCCTTTGTACCACTTATACAATAATTCCTCCAACATGCTGCAATTCTCCCAAGATCCTTTGTACCACTTATACAATAATTCCTCCAACATGCTGCAATTCTCCCAAGATCCTTTGTACCACTTATACAATAATTCATCCAACATGCTGCAATTCTCCCAAGATCCTTTGTACCACTTATACAATAATTCCTCCAACATGCTGCAATTCTCCCAAGATCCTTTGTACCACTTATACAATAATTCCTCCAACATGCTGCAATTCTCCCAAGATCCTTTGTACCACTTATACAATAATTCCTCAAACATGCTACAATTCTCCCAAGATCCTTTGTACCACTTATACAATAATTCCTCCAACATGCTGCAATTCTCCCAAGATCCTTTGTACCACTTATACAATAATTCCTCCAACATGTTAATCTCATTCTTCTTTACTTTACATGACACAAATGTATATGTAATAATAAAAAAATAAAGTGCTTGGTGAAAGAAGCTCATTCCCCTTTCTCATTACCATTATGACACTGAAAATCATGTAGGATGAAAAATCTGGAGATGACAGTCACAGCTAAGAATTATGCTGAGTAGTTTGAAACTGAAGTTGTAAAAGTCAAAAGACAGCTATAAAACATAGTCAGGCTAATGGACTCAAGAGAACTCAAGGCATTGATTGTTCTCTCTGAAAAAGGGCAGTGAAAGGGTCCTATTGGGAATAATGTGCCCAGTACTGAGGCATATACTAAGCAAGGTAAATAAAGCTGTCTGGGGTGATTCAAAGAAGACATAATAATGCAAAAGAAATGAGAATAGGAAGACTGAGTCAAAAATAAGTGAATAATGTGAGAAGAGACATACTACAAGAGAATATAGTGGAAATGTGTGAGGGTATGTTACATTATCAGGAGGTACGATGGTTAGAATGGAGGAGCAGACAAGATCAAGAGGTTTAGAAAAGGGATCATACAACATGTAAACAGTCTAGTGATAGGAGGAACATAAACAATACTGCTTAAAAGACAGAGTTCCTTGAGCCTGAAATGTGTTGCCAGAAGAAAGTCTAATTTTACAAACAACAGAGGAATTCAGCGGTATCTAAAACTGATGGACAATAGTGAGGCAGAGAAATGAGTTGCTGCTCAGGGTAATGCTGCAAAAGTCAGACACAGTTTCATTTATATGTTTATCTTAGTGATTAGATGGGTTTGCATATTCTTAAATGCAAGCACTTGGAGGTCATTGAGAGTTTTGCATATCCAACGTTTTACTCTCCTGTCTCTGCAGAATAGTGACATCACTATAAATGATATTTGTCATGTGCTGGTAAATCATTGCCCAGCTATGTCCATCCATTTACCTATTTCCCCAATCACTGCTACAGAAATAAGATATATAAATGAATCATACACTTCAGTTTCTTACCCAGTCTTGCACAGATGCATAATGAGCATGTACATGATTTTGTTTGCGTTCATTTTGAATTCAGTAGCTTGTTGGCTTAAATAGGTATAGAAGAGATAGCCTGTCAGTGATGCTTAATGGATAATCATTTTGAGTATATGTGCATATTACAGTTCTGAATGCTAATATACTGGAAAAAATATTTCTATTCTATTTACACCCTGAAAGTGCGATGTTATGAACTGGATAAGCGTGCAAGTGGGAAGCAGTAACCAAATGAGTATGTATTAATTCACCAATATCTGCAGACCAAACATTTGTTAGTGAGTGATATATTCAGTAGAACAACAACCCCATGTTTTATTCCAAACTAATTAGTAACAATATTGCAACTCCTCCTTAACAGTATAAGAATAAGAAATGTAAGAGTGCACATATCAAGAGGGGAGATTTACTTATCAATTATTAGGGTTTGTTTATTACACTGGATAACGTGCTAAGAATTCCTAAAATTCAGATAGGCCCTGCCATTTTATATCACAGTTGCTCTAAGGAGCATTGTAGGAGCATAAGGATGTTGAATTGAGAAAGAGCTGTACAGAACAAACATGAAATTGATTAAAAACAAATTGAGCTTGCTGACTTTACGAATGATATAGTTACTGCGGTGAAGTATGACTCAATTTGCATGCATATAGATCAGAATGAATTTTATAAAACCAAAAGAAATATCTCCTTCATACATAAGCAACTAGTTTTACATCAGATCTAATACATTTTTCCTGATGCTGCTCAAAGATTATGGTAAATTAAGTTTGGTGACTAGTGTTCCAAATGGGAACTTTTATCTTGGGAAGATACAGATACTTATGACTTTCATAGGGTAGTGCATTTGATGAAGATGGCAAAGTTTTAAAAGTAGTTTACTAATGTTAATGAAGATAATATGGTATTGATTATGTTGACGGTAGGGAATATCAAGAGACTAATTTGATTACTGAATAGAATGAGGCAAAATAAAATCAAGCTGAATAAAATAAGTGCAAAATCAGAGTTAAATCCTGAGAATTACATGTCAAGTTTTAACTTAAGAGGACTTGAAACAGTACTGAGAGATTTATAGATGTGATACTAGTACACTCATCAAATAATAAACAGCACATAAAACATTTATGGTACAGTATTGTTTGAAGATTTTTTTTTCTATTATTATACAGAATAGTATGAAGTATTTGTTTTCTAAGCACGTCAGAAATGTGTGCCACTGTGGCAACATTTGGAAAAAGATGTGGCTTGTTGCTGTAAAGAGGAGCAAGAAAAGTGTTTTGAATTTATCAGACAATAATATACATATACACACACACACACACACACACACACACACACACACACACATATATACACAGGCACACACTCTGGGAAGTGATATAAAGCCATTGTAGATTTTAATAAAAAAGCTATTGGACAATGCACTATGCAGGATTCAAAAGATATTGTTCAACCCAAATATGATATTACTGTGAATTACAAACCTGAAAAAAAAGCATACAGCAAATGTGCTGACTCAGTCATTATTGTGACTGCTTATTTGTACTGTTTCTTTCTGAAACTGGTACGCCTTGTTTGCTGTATAATAGACTAAATTCAGACCTGCTGAATCTAGCTTTGTTGGTATAACTAACCCAGACCCTAGTGGCAGGAGCGTGCCGTTAGAACTTGTCTGATTGAAGACTGCTGGAACGGGGCTCAGTTTTTAGCTTTTTATTGGTTAATTTGTTTAAATCAGTTTGCTCATTTGCTACTGTTATATTAAAAAAAATACACTTTATGCATCGCTGCTTAGCTAGGGTTAAACTATTCCTGGCGTCATAAAGTCTGCTCTTCAAATTTTCCCTTAGAACTAGCCAGTTTTTTCTTAGATTTAGCACTCATATCTGTTTCTTTGAGTTCAGCACTTGTTCAGAACTCATTGCAAGCACTAAATAAGCTACAAATTACTACATCACTCATCTTTCCTCACTTGTCTAGAGGAAAACAGTTTTTAGTACTTAATAAATAAGCACCGATCCAGTCATACTCCAAAAGGTAAAAACGTCAAAAAACAAACTGAAGAAAACATGAACATTGGCAGAAAGAGTCCCAGAAACTCACGCAGCACCAATAAAGTATAAAATGTAGAATTTATATGAATACAAAAAATAAAAACAAAAATAAAATGTAAGCGCTTTTGTTAACACAATGTTAACTTCATCAGACAAGGGGTGTAAAAGGGAGGTACAATTGACCCTCCAAAGCAATGGTTTACATGGCTATGTGTGATCATTGTTCAGCATTTTACAGAGGCAAAATGGAAAGGAAATTCTGTACTAGAATTTACAAACATGATTATGCTATAAGAAGGAACAACATGAATAATGCATTAGCTGGGCACATGCATCACGACAGTAACTACAGTTTCAAGTTCATGGTCATTGACCGTGTTCCAATTAGTGACAGGAGACCTTGGGGGCTTCAGTTGGAGTTGAAAGAACTAAGGTGGCAGGTACTCCACCATGCAAATAGGTGGCCTGGTATTAACAACAGGACAACTATTACTCCTGTGTTAAAATTAAAAGCCCTCGAAAGAAAAGAAATAGCTTGAAGTTTATACTTCATAACTGATTTCCTCCATCTGTTTTATTTCTTCCTGCCTTTTAGTTCATGTTTTCAGGTTTTTAACATTGGGCTTCCCTAAAAGCTTTTGTTTATTATAACCTTTTTAGAACATAGGCTGTACACATATTTGCAAGAATGGATTATAGGCAGTTTGCACATGTGCAAGGGTTATGGGTGTTGAAAAATAGATGTACTACAAAGTATAATAATGATTATAGCATGTCTATTGAAGGGTTAATTTTTTAGTAAGACTGATTTTTATGCTGGTTCTTTGGGTCAAATGGGATTGATTTATCATGTATTTAAACACAATGATGCCCTTCACCCTTTGTCTGATGAAGTTAACATTGTGTTAACAAAAGTGTTTACGTTTTACTTTTGTTTTTATTTTTTGTATTCATATTAAATTCTACATTTTATACTTTACTTTATTGGTGCTGCATGTGTTTCTGGGACTCTTCCTGCCAGTGTACATCTCCAGGTATGTCTAAGGGTCAGCTCCCAGTGTTTCCTCCTGTCTACCTGATGAACCTGGGCATCTTGGGACAATGCAGCAATTGCCTCATGTACACAGACAACCCTCTTCTCCTACCACCCAACACTACAACCTGTGAGAGATGCACTTGTATAGCCAAACTGGAAGCAAAGCTCTCTTCACCCAAGACTGGACAAGACAGTCAAGAGGAGAAGGTAAACACTTGCACCACACCACACTCATCACATAGTCCCTCAAAAGCCACACCACCAAAACACACACATAGCAACACAAAACATGCACCTACATTCACGGAGGCTCTCAATAAAAATCTGCTCAGCAACAGAGACCTCTAAAGCAGAAAAGCATGCAACCTCCACCCCCCAACACAACCCACATGACACATAGCCCACAAACTCAGTGTGCCACTCAACCACAGCACATAAGGCATAACAATGTACCCAACACTCTAGTCATAGGTGAATCTAGTCAGGCACACTGATGTTCCACTAACCAGGCTAAACAAGGAGAAATTTAATGTCAGCTGCCTGTTGGGTGCCAGAATCTGCCACATAATGCACACACTCAGGTCATCCCACAACAAGTACAAATATGACTCTGCCATTGTCCATGTTGGTGAGAATGACCTAATATGTACCTTCCTGGAATAAATGAAGAGAGACATGGAGGAGCTCTCTGATCTTGTAGCCCAGGCAGGTATGACGGTAGTACTGAGAATCATCTTGCCATCACCCAGAACTATACCACATTACAAGGACACAATGACTGACTTCAACAATTGGCTAAGCTTCTGTTGTCATTCTAAGGGGATTCAGTATCTGTCTGTCTGGGATGACCTGATCGACAGACCACGATGCTTTGCCAGAGATGGCCTGCACCTGTCGCCCTTGGGATTCCGGATACTGTCTAAGGCTCTTGCCAACCGTATAGTGCCTTTATAGTCAAGGTTCAAATGACAAATTCACCACCATAGCAGGTACAAGCAAGCAAAATCTCAATGCTAGAAGTCTAAACTTCAAAATACATTCACTCGAGGCACTCCTTAAAATAGAGAAAATCAACATCTGTGCAGTGACAGAGACCTGGTTCAAGGCTCCAGAGAGCACCCCTGCATTACCAGGCTATAATTCATACCACACCTTTCGGTTACTTAACCTGGACCAAAACACTAAAGGTGGAGGCGTGTCCATATTCATTAAGGGTATCCACACCTCCAGGCTAGTTGCTCAGCATCATGCAGTCATGCATCCAAGGTCATACAAGTGCAATTAAATCTGGACAGGACTGCAATCCAAATTGTAACTTGCTATAGATCCCCCACCATGCCCCAGGATTGCCACTCCTCATTTCTTGATACACTGAAAAATATTAGGGTACAACCCAACACCCTAATAATGGGCAATTTCAACTACCTCAACATTAACTGGGAAAACTAATCATGTACCAACTCTTTTGCTCAACATTTTTTGGACTTCACAAATTCCAATGCCTTGGATCAACTTATCCACACCCCCACCAGGGGCAGCAATATCTTAGACCTGGTCATTACCAACATGGGCAACTGGTGTTCCACACCAGAGGTCTATTTCTCATTGACCACAAGCTAATCAGCCTAGATCTACATCCCGCCCCCACCTCCCATTATGGAAACCACCGCAAAAAAATTCTCCAAAGCCAAATTCACGCTTCTTAAGACAGAGGTGGAAAACTTCACAACAGCCATGCAGACGGACAATAGAGGTACGACTGCTGAATCCTACACAAATGCACTTCATAAGCAATTACGTGAGTGCATGGATCATGCTAGCCCTAACAGAAACAAGATGCTATCCTCCAAAAAAAGGGAGTCGATTTGCTGACCCCCCTGCCTTAAACAAACTCCCCAACAGAAGAAAAAAACTATTGCAAAAAATAGTAAAATCCCATGACTGGAAGAACTCCCTGGTCAGCCTCAGTAAGAAACTGACATCCCTCATAAAATCTTCCAAAGCTAGTTATGTAAACAAAATTGCCATTGATTCTAAAGACAGCCAAAAACCATTCTATAGCTATGTCAAGAATCTCAATGGCAACACTCAGATCTGCTTTGAGTTACAGTACAATAGCACTAAATACACAGAACCAGCTGATATTGCCAACATCCTGGCAGATAGGTTCAGTGTTAACTTTACCCCCCCTTTGCCCCCTAAAGGGCCCAACTCTATACCGGAAGAATGCAAAGTTCCTGTAATCACGGCTGCACAGGTAAAACCCACACTATCCAAAGCCAAGAACACAGCATCCATGGGAGCTGACAACATCCCAGGCTGCATTCTACATGAACTACAGAATGAACTGGCACCCCACCTAAGCACCATGTTCAATCATAGCCTCACTTCAGGCTTTGTGCCCACTGAATGGTGAACAGCGACAGTTATGCCACTCCACAAAGGGGGAGCCACCACGGACGCTGGGAATTACTGCCCCTTTAGCCTAACGAGCCTGGTCTGCAAGGCCATGGAATGTATCATCATGGAACTTATAAACAAAGAAATTGGTAATCTCCAGACTCTTGAACCCACCAAGTTCAGGTTTGTAAAAGGCAGATCATGTCTCCAAAACCTGAAAGACTTCTTTGAAGCAGTTACCAAGGCCATACCATGAGGGTAAAGTGGTTCACACAACCTATCTAAATCTTACCAAGCCTTTTAACACCATCCCCTACTCTGGAATAATAGATGTTGTTGTATGTTGTATCTTTTGGCTTTGTCCTGTTAGGGGTCACCACAGCGGAACTCCGGTCCGCTAATGATTGGCAGTAAATTTTTACGTACCGAGTTCCCACCTCTGATGCACAACCTTCAATGAAGGTACGCCCATTCATGCATGTCTCCGCACAGAAGACGCATTATCTGAGAATCAAACAGGGCAACGTCCTACTGTCAGGCGGCAATGCTACTGCAGCACCACCACCGCAGTATAAACTCACTAAACTAGGTATAAATCCCTATGTCACAAGATGGGTTGCCAAGTGGCTCACTGACAGAACCCACACTGTGAAAGTGGCAGACTCCAAATCTGACTTCACACCAGTGACAAGTGGAGTACCCCAGGGTTCAGTCCTAGGTCCTCTCCTGTTTAGTCTCTACTTTTTTGAAGAACAGGCTAACACAGAAGGTTTTTGGATAACAAAGTTCCCAGATGACTGCAAACTAAGAGCCATAATTGAAACTCCTAACGATGTGGGCATCCTACAAAAAGGCCTCACAGACAGATGCCTGGTGTCAAAGCCATGGCCTCAAGCTCAATGCCAAAAAGTGCACTGTGATCCCCTTTGGTAAAAACTCTGTACCCATGAGCTGCCACATAGGTGGTAGTCTACTTAACACCAAAAGTGTGATAAGAGACCTTGGGACACAGGTGGACAGTAGTCTCTCCTTTGATAATCACATCACCACAGAAGTCAGGAAATCCTCCTACATGGCACACCTCATCACAAAGGAAAAAAGAGGTCATTGTTCCCCTTTACTTGTCACTCATTAGACCCATTATTGAGTACTATGCCCCTTTTGGTATGTACCTCACAAGACATCTACAACAACTGGAAAGGCTGCAAAAATACCTCACAAAGAGGATTACCAGCCTCAAATACATGCCCTATGCAGACCATCTCAAAAACCTCCAACTTTACTCCGTCACATATCGCCTACTCAGAGGCGATCTCTGCCTAACATACAAAGCTATGTCAAACCCAGATTTGTTGAACATGCTCCACTTAAAGAAATCCCAATCCCTACAAGCTACATGCTCTAGGGACTTAAACCTTGTCACCACAATAAACAGAACATGCTGGAGGGCTAGATTCCTGTCCCAGAGACTTCCCATACTCTGGAACAAACTACCTATCTATATCAACTACCTACTCATAGGCGATCTCTGCCTAACATACAAAGCTATGTCAAACCCAGAGTTGTTGGACATGCTCCACTTAAAGATATCCCAATCTCTCCTAGCTACATGCTCTAGGGACTTAAACCTTGTCACCACAATAAACAGAACATGCTGGAGGGCTAGATTCCTGTCCCAGAGACTTCCCATACTCTGGAACAAACTACCTATCTATATCAAACAAAGCTCCTCATTAGCACTCTTCATGAAAAATCTTGATGACTGGATGGGAAATAGGAAATTCACTCCAGGGATCACCTCTGTGGCTCTGCTCGACAGGGGCACAGGAAAATAATTTTCTTGGGTGGCGAAAGCCAGGGTACCTTTTTGGCTAGGCTTGTAAGGGCCCTAGGGCTGCTAGTCTAGTACCTACCTATGAACCTATGTTCATAAGATGAAGAAGACCAGCATGGAGCTAAACTAGACTTAAACCTGGTTATACCGCAATTACCATAACAAAAATTAGGCTTAAATTGTTTCAAAATGTCATGAAAATGACCAGGAAATGCAAATGCTGAAAGGTGTTACCAAGGAAATTTGGCCACAAACAAGATTGTCATGCATTATATACACAGTTCTTTTCTAAAATGTGAATAAGTGGCAAGGTAGACAGAAAGTCAGCTGAATTCATATGTAAAAATTCAGCTGAGTTTCTGTCTACCTTTCCACTTATTCACATTTGTGATACAAATCAGCCTATAAACCAGAGAAGTTTTAGAAAAGGAATGTGTATATAATACGTAATTGTGTGCTGTCATGAACCAAAGTGATCTCCAAATATGCTGTACCTCTGAATTAATTCTTACTATAAAGTATTTCTTTTACATTATAATTCTTGTGTAGTATGTGACAAAACTTCTTTTTTATTCCAGAAATGCATATCATATCAACATAAGAAAAACTCAAAAATCTAAATACTGCATCCCACCTGGTCAGTAATTATACAAAATGAAACCTAGTAGATAATTATCAATAACTTAATATCTCTTATCAAAAAAGCCCCCCCCCAATAAACAGCCTGTCTGCACAATACAATCCATCAAAAAGGAAAGCCTCCACACCCTGTGACATAATTATAAAGACTTTATGCTCATACCATCTCAAACAAAGGAGAAATAGGGGTCTAAATGGAAAGCTGTTAAAATCAGCAAGCAAAGTAAAGTAGTGCTGCTGGGATCAAAGTCATCTTCATGTCTTGGTGAGTACCTTCACGAGGTGGACTCTGCTTTTACGTAATATTACGAAGATGATACTGCTTTATTTAATATTCCATATATCATAGACGAAAGTAAGTTAAAAAATAAGAAAGACAGCAGGGGGCACAAAACCCAAGAAAAAGTGCTCGATCCTGTCTGAATCACCGATGCTAGGAGTGGAAAAAATGAAAGTGTAGAATCCGCTAGACAAAAACCTTTCTACAACGGGGTTAGCCAAGGCATAGGGAGAGGATACCCCCATTGTAGAAATAAGTAGTAGTCAAAAAAAAATGACAGGCCAAAAAAGAGCTATACAAATAATAGCATGGACTATTGAGAATAAGAAAGAAATTGTTATTATTAGGCAAGCAGTATCTATGCAGAGGAAAAGTAAAAATTAATCCAAACAAAGCAGCAGAAGAGAAGATCAGGCAAAGGCATCCTGCTATTGAACATTTCACAATACAAAAACTAAGAAAACAAAGGGGGGCGTAGAAAAGAGGATTACTAATGGAGAAGTTAAAAAAAACAGCAACTGAAGTTATTGATCTACCTACAAAGTGAAGGATTTAGTACAGAAAATCCATCTCTGGTAATGTCACAGCATGATGAAACAATGATTCCCCAAATTAAGGAGAAACAGGTGGAATGGGAAGCATCTGATCACTTGCCATATGAAGGTACTCTGAAGCCTTCAGCAAGAAACCAGTATAAAAGTTCAGTTAGAGTTCAGCAGCAAGGGAAGGAGCAGGAAGCAGTGATAGGCCAGTGACTTCCCATATAAAAGAGGAACGGGTGATGCAGGATGCAGTTGACGTGAATATGTCACAGGAAGATATTCTGGAACTTTGTGTAGAATGCCGGTAGCAAAATAGAGAGCAAATAATGTACCCTCACTTTAGAAATAAAAACGATCCAAGGGAAGAGTTGCTTGATTTAATAGAGATGGATAGACATATTAAGATCAATGAAAGGAATAGATTACACAAAGTCAGTTAGACCCAAAATGTTAGAAGTCTGATAAAACAAATGAACACTGTAATCAAGCCCAGTAACAGAAATTCATGTGACATAACAGAAGTAAATAGGATATATCACTGACGCAAAATTAAGAACAGGTAAAGTCTTATTACAAAAACACAGGGCAATAAGGGAAAGGAAGGGCAGAAATCAAATGCCATCATGGAAGTATAACTCAGAGAAAACTATAAAGCAATTAAGACAAAAAGTATCAATGTTCGAACAGTATAGAAGAGGGAACAGATCAAGAAAAATACTTAGAAAGACAAACATGCTAAAGCAAATCACAGTATTAGAACAGACCAGGATATATCGCACACTATTGCAAACAGTAAACTAAAGATATCTGCACAGGCAGAAAAACCTAGAAGATATGCAGGTAAATATAAAGGCAAAGTACAAAATAAACAATTCATTGATGACCCACAAAAGTTTTATAGAGAATTGAGAAACAAAGCAAAAGGAATAGAAATACCACCAATAAAGAAGAAGTAGATACATTTTAAAGAAATATCTGTGAAGATCCTGATGAACATAACAAAGATGTTGAATGGACAGAAGAAGTAAAAGAAACAGTAAGAAGTTCAAATGTGCAGAATATAAAATACAATATAGCACTGGCCAGAGAAATTGAAACAGAATTAAGAAAAGCTCCTAATTGGAAAACGCCAGGCCCAGATGCAATGCATAACTTCTGAGCAAAAGTATTAACACCTTTACAGGAAGATTTAGCGCTGAGTAAGAACTACTTATTAGTTGTTGTTGTTGTTGTTGTGACTTTCGGCTTTTCCCGGTTAGGGGTCGCCACAGTGGAACTCCGGTCCGCTAATGATTGGCAGTTGATTTTTACATACCGAGTTGCCAGCCCTGACGCACAACCTTCAATGAAGGTACACCCATTCACGCATGTCTCCATGCAGAAGACGCTCTAACTGAGAGTCGAACCGGACAGCGTCTTACTGTGAGGCGACAACGCTACCGCAGCACCACCTACTTGAAAATACATCAACATGGTTAATAACAGGAAAAACAACACATCTTTCTCAAGAGTGAACCTGCAAGCAACCCTAAAAACTAGAGACCAATAACTTACCTTCCAACAATCTATAAACTATATACTGGTATTGATGCTGACAGAGTTTATAGTCATTTAGCAGAAACATCACTCATGGCATTAGAACAAAAGTATAACAAAAGAAAGTCAAATGAAACAAAGGATCATTTGTTGTTAAAGTCATAATAGAGAACTGTATAATGGAGAAGAGTTTGAGTATGGCATGGATAGATTACAAAAAAAAAAAAAAAGCATTTCACTGGATCCTACATTCTTGGATAAATGTATGCGTACCGATGTATAAGATACACTCTACATTGATCAGTTACATTATAGTGACCGTGAAACAGTGACAAACCTTTCTGTAGCTCAGAATAAAGGACAAATTATTATCCTTTGGATAAAAATTCAAAGGGAAATATTCCATGATGACTCTGTCATCATTACTCTTTTGTCTTGCTCTTAACCCAATATGATGTCTACTTAGATTAGGTAGGTCATGGTTACAATTTAGATTCCACAAAACAAAGAGTATAAAGACTTCCCATCTTCTTTTTTGTGGATGACATAAAACCGTGTAGTTCATCAGATGAGGAGCTAAAATCACAACTGCAAGTAGATAAAACTTTTTCAGATAATATAAAAATGTTATTTCGTCTTGATAAATGTGCAAAAGCAACATTTAAAGCAGGAAAGCTACAGCACCAAGAAAATATCCCACTGGAAAAGAATGTGATATAAAGGAACTTAAAACTGAAAACTGCCAAACAAACTGCTGAATACGAAAACCTCGGAGGAAGCTGTCAGCAGGTTAAAGTCAAGTAAATCAAATAAATGAATATAATCACTTGTAGTAAACGTAATGTAAGCACTTTTATTTCACCAGAACTTTCAGAAGGCTTTGTATCCGACCTTCTTCAGACAAAACAATACATGACACAAGAAAGTTGATTTAAATACATGTGACTCCACTTAATTGATGGCCTCTTAATTAAGTACCCGCCTTCATTTTAAAACTCTTTGTGCTTTTAGTTATCAGTCACCACATTCACAGAGTTCCTTTATCAGAACGGCCCCCTCGACTGTAACACAATTACAAGAACCCTACTTCGGTTTTTGAACACAACTTGAACAGAAATGAGGGAGGCGCGTCTCTAGTCCCGGCAGCGGTTGTCTGAAGCACACAACTGTGTTAAAACAAAGAATGTAACATCTGCTTGTCCTGGTTTCTTTACTTCCCCTTGATTAATTTGAATTAACAAGATTTTCTAGCCATTTCTTTATTTTAATTTAAATGTAGCATATATATATATATTTCCATTAATAGTATATCAGGGACCGTGACCAGCTCTGCATAAGATCTCCCACCACTTCCCCTGTCTGGGAGTGATTAGTTTTTTTTTTTTTTTTTTTTTTAAGGAACTTAAGCAGGAGAGAGTAGATAAATGTCTGGGAACGGATGAAGGATTCACAATAAAACATGAATGGATACATTCAAAACTCAGGGATATTTTAAAAGACTAAAATTAATCCTGAAAACAGACCTGACATCTAGGAAAAAAGCCCAAGCTATAAACTGATTTGCTCATAATGTTCGAACTTGCAGTTTTGAGGTGATTGACTGGCTCCAAAAGGATTGGATCAGTTGGACAGGACAACCAGAAAAATGTCCTTTACTTATCAAATGATATTCAAAATAGTGTACACCAATATTATATATTCCTCATTCTGAAGGAGACGTGGACCTCCTCGAATTTGATTAGATGTATCAATCTGCAATCACAGTACTACATTCATATCTGCTAACCTCACCAGATCTAAAGATACTGACATTTGTAAAACTTGAGGAGAACAAGTCTTAAGATGGCTTTGTTGCTTAGTTTAGTAGAAGCATATCAGTGTCAAGTGGGAATGGAAATCAAACCAGAAGTCGACAAAAATCAGGCAGGAATTGAATCTGTCAATAAACCAAAGGAAGAAAATAAGGAGAAGGATCTGACCAGAATGCAAAAATGAGGAAAAGGTAAAAATATAGTTACAAGTTTCTGAAACCTCCGGAAACAACCTCATATCAATCAAAATTTGATACAGGAATAGTCAAGGAGAGGTGAATTAAAACCAAAAGAAGAAAGGTTAATACTGGTTGCCCAGGATAGTGTGCTAAATTTATTTTGGTTTATAAAGTCCTCTGAATATGTAGCATAAACAGACAAATGTGGGTTCTGTAAAACAAGACTGGAAACCGTCACACATCTTGTCGCTAGGTGTAATATACTAATGGCAGAAGGCCTACATACTGAAAGGCATAGGAATGTGACAGGACTGTTTCACTGGGGATTGTGCAACCATTAGAGTGCTGAAGTAGCTCATAAGCATTAGAAGCATGACCCACAAAGCATTATAGAGAATGATGAAGTTTATATCACCTGGTATCATCCACAGACAATAGGTAAAAAAAAATAGATGCAAGAAAACCAGATATAGACGTCCATGAAATGAAGACTAAAGTATCATCGATCAATGAAATTGCTGCACCCAGTGACTACAGTGTCTTAAGTACAGAGAGGCACAAAGTCATAAAATACCATGATTTTCAGGCAATAGGGAAGGATACCCAGACAGTTCCAATAGTACTAGGAGCAATGGGTCTCATAAAAAAAGAATGTACAGTTGTATTTAGATATGCTACCAATACATGTAACTCTGTATGAAATGCAGACTGGCTCATTTCTGGGCACACTGCAGATGCTGCAAAAAGCACTTCTGGCTAACATCAAAGACTGAAATAATACTAATTTCACAAACTTTAATCATACTTTGATGTAGGTATGGGGTACATTATCATTATTAGAAATTCAAAAGACGTAGAGAAACTAAACCAGGAGAGATCTCTGTAAAAATACAAATCACTGCCACTGTGTACATAAAACTTCACCATCAGTGATTCCCTACAGTACCGACTTTATTACCTAAACAGTAAAACTCACCAAACTAGCACAAGGCTATGCGCAACAACCCAGTCAGCCCATGCAATAACGAAACAAACTGGGCTAAACTACTCGGTACCACTTATCTTAGAGTTGGGCATTTTTCCTGATCACACATTCAGCAATTTGCAGGCTTATGGGTTTATTGTATTCTGCCTCCATCAAACTATTTTCTCATCTATATGTACATATACATAGAAAGCTCATGGGGGTATGGGCTTGGATCCATATTATCAGGGAGGAGGAGCCTTCCCCTGCCAAAAAAGAGAATCTGTATTTTATGAACTTTGAAGTTTCATTGCTTTTGCAAAGGACTTGAATTAAATGAGATGATTATTCTTTGCAAACGCAGATCATGTATTTGATTCAGGAGGTAGTGTTCAACGATCTATGTTCTCGACTCACACCTTACGTAAGACAAAACAAGGATTCTCTATTTTCAGTCACCAATTCCAATTCACTTGGACTATGCTGTGTAAGACAATGTTTTGCAGAGAGCAGAAGAAGAATCACAGCTAGAGCACTATTATTAACAAGGTATGCAACTGCTATGGAAACGGCAACCGTAGTAACACAGGTTAGCAAGGAAGACCACAACCATGTCATGTTAGTGTCATAAAGAAAAGAAGCGAACACATGAACATAACAATGATATTCAGTTTCTTCTTCTTCTTCTATTGGCTTTTCCTGGCTAGATGTTGCCACAGTGGATTACTTGTCCGCTCGTGATTGGCAGTGGAGTTTTACGGTGTCGAGTTGCCAGCCGGCACCCAACCTTCCATAGAAGGCACACACATGCACATACTCACACCTAGGGCCAATTTAGAGTATCCAATCCACCTACAGCATGTCTTTGGGATGTGAGAGGAAACCGGAGCACCCGGAGGAAACTCACGCAACCACAGGGAGGATATGCAGACTCCACACAGAAGGCACCCCAACCGACAATCAAACCGGAGAACCTCTTGCTGTGAGGTGGCAACGCAAACCGCTGCACCACCGCGGCCGCCCAACAGTGATATTCAGTTTACTCAAGGGAATATAATTGCTTGCAGATATAAACATTTTTTTAAAGTTAACACTCTTACATATGCAGACTGATAATATAATGAAACTCAGACTAGAGATGCAAATATATTTTTACACATGCAGTATTTATGACACATAAAGTCATTTCTTGATGTAGTTAAAAAAATAAAAAGTGAAGAATTCAGTAATGTGTGATATAACATATAGCATAATGAAGACCTGCTGCTTATTCATGGAATGGGGGATATTAACTTAATTCTACAGACCTACATGCTCCTTTATTCTGTCACAATCAATGATTTCTAGAGAGTAAAACGCTCATCGACATTAGATGGGATGATTGATGTTAGAGGTATAAGCTATAAAAAAAGCAAATCTAAAGTGATCACTTAATGTTGCATTAAATGTTACTGGAACACTTGACAGCTTACTGGCATCATGTGACCCTGACAAAGAAAAACAGCTTTTACATTCGTTCAAGCTCATGTGTATATTATTGACCACTTACCTATGTGCTGAGCAATACGATTGTTCAGTATATTACAATAAAAAAAGATAAACAACAAATACTAAATAACTTTGCAGGGGATTCATTCTTAGTGAACAGCGAATAGGCCAGAAAAATTCCTAAAAACAGAAAAACAATACAACAAATATTGATATAGAGGAGCCAACACTGCCCTGCAGCTGATAAGTACAGTTACCAGATTTAAACAACAAATTGTCTAAATTTGAACTGTTTAATTTTCCAAAACATGAATATTTATGTGAGACAAAGGAAACATCAAACTATCATCTCTGATTTACAACGTCAAATGGGAGTGATGGTATCGATATAGTCCTATGGCCACTGACACTCCAATAGATGTGGTTAATGGTGATCCACAAAGTCAGCTACCCTGAAAGCAAAACTATTCACAGCAGAATAAACTAGAAGGAATGAGCCACAGCATTATTTTCTCTTTCACCCTAAGCAACAGAGCACCAAACATTTAAATTGCACAGGTTGCCACAAAGTTCTAACATGATAATCTTCACAATGGTACTTTGGTATAGTAGCAAAATCTAATAAAAGTGAATTCTACTCCACTATAATATTGCACTCGACCAAAAAATGAAATTCTTTCTTTGTCCCCGAATATCCAAACAGCTCATCTTAAAACAGCGAGAACTCTTTACTAGACAAAGTGAGCTCATCCTCCATTCAGATGTGCAATCTATACATTTAGTAGGCACAGGCATAAATAAGTAACTTCTCAATCAGCAACACAACCTCCTTCCATTCATGTTTTGTTAAACGAGGGCACAACCAGGCAGTTATTTTTCTAATTGAATTAGAGGTGTTGCAACACCCTGTTGTTTGCTAACCATCCATTGCCATTTTAGGAAGCGTGCTACATCAGACAACAATGGCCGACTGCTAACTGAAAATATTAGTACTACTATGTTGACAAATGTTTGGATGTATGTTAAATTAAAAAAAAAATGTCAAAATTTATGAAAAAGAGACAAAACAAAGTAAACTTCTTTTTCTCAGTCTTTTTTTTTTCAGTTGTCAAACCTAATTATCATACGTAATGGCTGTTAGTTTATCTGGCTCTGTGTGACTTAGTGTCCACCTTATCTTAAACAATTTATTGATACTTACCGTTCATCCTTTACTCTTTGCTTTGCCACTAAAGGGCTACAAAAATGTACTTGCCTATAGCTTGAATGACATATAACTTATTCATTTTCATAGCAGGTGCATCTCTGGAGTCTTAATAACATTAAGACTTCACTGAAGTCCGTTAATATCTTCTGTGCATTAATTTGTTGCTTTCAGTCTTATTCAGGTCTTATTTTTAATTGCACTGCCTTGTCTGTATTGTTGTTTTTAACGGTCATGTTATAAACATGCAAATAAAATGAAGCTGATCTTGAAATGTATTATTTGTTTACATTCTGCAAATCAGACTCATTACTTAAAGAAACTGTACTTTGTATTTAAGCAGTACAGACGGGGCCGATCTGTTGAATTATATATGCTGCCTACTGGACTAGTTTGTTTGTGTCTTTCGGCTTTTCCCGGTTAGTGGTTGCCACAGCGGAACTCCAGTCTGCTAATGATTGGTAGTGGATTTTAAGTACTGGGTTACCAGCCCTGACGCACAACCTTCAACGAAGGCATGCCCCATCCACACAGAAGATGCTCTACCTGAGAATCGAACGGGACAACGTCTTGCTACGAGGCGACAACGCTACCGCAGCACCACCACCACAGTCTATTTATGCTACTGGACTAGTAAGTGAGTCATTTTATTATGTTACTAGTCCATTTATGCTACTGGACTAGTAACATAATAAAATGACTCACTGCTATTCAGATATGTTATCTCTCCTGACGCACATTGTTGTCGCATCACTTTTTAAGGCCAGGTCGACATATCAAAAAAGTTAATTAGAAGTGAGGCATACACAAAGTTATGTGCTACTCTTGTGCAAAATGCTTGTGCACAGTAAGGATGAATGAGAGCACACGATCCACGTATTCATCTTCTCCCTGCAGACTGCATACCCAGAGGAATGGAAAGCAGAGTGCTTGAATGCACAAGATAAGAGAAGCATGAGTCAGATGATAAAGCTCTGGCATGCTACATAAAAACCATGTCCGCTTTAAGTCATTCCCATATTGCCAGGGAAGTGCTGCTTTAAACTGCCTATGTGGCACAGGAAAAAAAATGCTAGCACAGCAATTTAAAAATCAGATGCAAACCACGGGGTTTGATGAAATGCCCCTTTGTGTAAGATTAGCCTGTTATTAACAGAGCAACTTGGCTCAAAGAAGCATTATTCAAATATTTTTAAAGCTCAGTGAGAGACAGTAGGGGAGGTGTGAAATGGAAGGGAACAACTTCCCTTCAGATACAAGATGACAGGAGTGGATGATGGACTTACTTCAATGCAGTAAACAATTAAGAGCATACCACATGCAACTGGATGTGTTACTCGTCATATAAGTGATCATTGTCCACTGAGAAAAGTCATAAAGCACACCACATTGACTTTGCATCCATTTCTTATATAACAGTCAAGGACATCTGATAGTGATACCATAAATAATTCATATGGAACAAGCCAAGAAATACCATCAGAACATCACCTCTAACTGGTTGGTATACACCCACCTGTTCCAGCTGCCACTTCAGAGAAAACCAGGTGCTTATTTGTAGCTACCTCAGACCTGGTAGAAAACCCATTTAACTCATACTAACAAGCTGTATACCCCTTGATGTGGCCACCAGTTAAATCATGGGTCCAACTTGAGTTGAGCAGAGGCCACTAAATAAGAATGGGTAAATGCAAGGGGGGGGGGGTGAAGCTGTAAGGCCACTACCAGTCTGGCATGCCATGTCGTTCCCCCCAGATCAACAGTCTTGCAAATAAATTCTGAGTTATGAAAGAAAACAAGTTAAATTACAAATAATTTTTGAACAGCAACAACCATATCCAAATTAAACAAATCAAAACCCATGTTATTCAAATGAACATTGGAGACTGATTTCTATGCTTTGGACAGTCTATCATTATCAGTCTGCTCAATTGCCTGGAAACCAATCTGGCTAGCAGTCAGCTTGACTCTGGTTTCTAAAATGCCTGACTCTCTCAATAGCACAACCCCTTCTAGTGTTCTTCCAGTACAGTCTAGGGATGATGGCAGACCAGAAGAAAACTACCTTTGGATATAGCTGCTGCAAGTGGTCCATATCAGATAAGATTATGGCCAACAGTATCTTCTTAGGGTCCTGACCCAGATCATTTCCCACAACATATTATCACAATGCTAGGCAAGACATTTTCCATGGTAATCTTATGCCATATTTCCCAAAACTGAAACCAGCTAAGTCCAAGGAAAACAAAAGAATGAACTGTCCACCTATGACTATCAATGGAACTTAAGTGACCAGCAAGGCGGGCCAAGGCTCAGATAAATACTCTCTCAAAGAAATACTGGTCCAGGAGCCAAATCACTTCCTTTACTGCAACAGAAATAAAAATTAATGCCCGATGTATGAAAAAAGGCATCAGAGACCCACCATCCCATTCTTTGAATGAACTGCACAGAGTGCCCTTCTATGACCATGTCTAAGGTACGACCTATCCAACAGGAATGGTAGAAGTAATCTTGTGGGTGAATTCCTTTCCCTGCCAAGACCTGCCTAAGAACTGCATTAATCTCTGATAGGTTAAAAGGCCTGCCCGAGGCCTACATGAAAACTAAGTCTTACCTTTTATTTAACCAAAGTCATGACAAACTCCCTGTGGATGGCAAGATCCTCCCAAAAAAGGTAAAGGAGAAGTCCATTAGCACAGAAAGCATCCACATACAAAAAGAGGTGAACAAAGCCACTATAGAGAAAAATAAGTGCAATTCACCTAGGGTTATGTAAAGACCTTGAGTAACAAGGGGAAGCAGTTGTCTTCCAATAGTTTTTTTGGAATCCTGGGAAGGTCCCCGCATGTTCTCTAGGCTAAGAGTCCTACCCATAACTCAATGTCCTGACACAGCCTGAAGGTCCAAAAAATGCTCCAACCATCCCAAAGCTGCAAGGTGTACTTTTGAGAGTTTTAGTTGAATTCCCCATTGCAGACCTGGCCAATAAAAATTGCATAAACGACTGTATATGCCATGGCCTGGGACCAGGGATCAAAGACCTGTAGAATGCCTTGAAAACCTTGAGGGATGACAAATAAGCTTTCTTAGTGTTGCTGGCCCAAGAATTTGCCCAAACTGATATTGCTAGTCTTCTCCAATTAGCCAGACCCCCACAGGAACTGGGGTACATTTTGGATCCAAACGCTTGACCAAGAGGCGAAACCTGGCAAACTGAAATTGGGAAAGACTGTCAGCTACAGGATTAAGATGACCAGGGACATGAACACATGAAAATGGCAAATTAATCTGTAGACTCAGCAAAACTAAAAGCCTGATGACTGAGTGGACCCACCTAGACCTGGAAGAACATTTTTTTAAAAGCATGAACTACTGCAATATTATCTGAGTAAAAAATTATTATCTTGTCACGTCATTTCTCCTTCCATACTAACACTGCCACCCAAATAGGAAAAATTTCTAAAAAACATAATGTCTCTCCTCCTTTTTACAGACCAACTTTCCGCCAACTTTTGGCAAACCAGCTGCCCATGAAATAACCCACCTTGTACCTGACTCCACCACCCACCCAGCCGCATCAGAAAAAAGTTCAAGGTTGGTTGCAGTGGTCCAAGGAGACTTCCAAACAGAAACTCCATTAAACTGGCTCAAGAATGTGAACCATAAATGAAGGTCATCCTTAACCCATCTGGTTAGCCAGACCAGGTGGTGCTTAGCCCTGTTACCTTTCAACAAGTCTGCCTGGAGAAACTGCCCTATAGACAAAGTTCAGCAAACTGTGTATCTGCATGATGTCGTGTACTGAACTTTTCTGAAATGCAAGAATCTCCAAAGTAAGTGCCAGACTTGACGTTTAGGCAGAGGAAGCTTGCAGTGTCTACTTTTAAACCCAAAAAAGTCATGACTTGTCTTGGTCCTTCTGACTTGTCATTGGCCAATGGTACCCCCAACTCAGCACAAAGCTGCTTGAAAATGGACATCCTTTCCAAAGCACCATCCTGACCCTCCCCTACTATCAAACAATCATCTAGATAGCATACTTGTGACTGGTAGGGGACCCATTTTTTGCCAGCACCAATGTAAAGCTGTGCTAAATAGTTTTTACAGTTGCACAA
>NC_056728.1:1932764991-1932819991 GCF_019279795.1 Protopterus annectens | reverse complement strand
AATTCATCATTAACATGAGACAAAGGAACAATGTGCATATGTCTTGTGTGTTACTGCTTCAGTTTTGATGTAAAAAGCAGCCATGGGATTTCATTTTCAAAGAAGTTTGCCTTTTATTAATTATTTAGTATTTTTTTTTTATCATGGGCATTACAGGAATAGCTTGTTCATCTAAAATATATTTATACAATTCTTTAAGAGCAAACTCAATGAGGAATCACCAAGCAAAGTTCAGTGCAGCAGAACTCCATGTGATGTCTTCTACAGGAAATCACTGTGCTGTTGTGACTTTTGAATGTGTACTGCAAGTGATTCCCTTTTTCTGGGGGGTGATTCTCATTTCTTCATGTTTGGGTGACTGTGGTGTTAGGGTTTAGTATATATAAGTTGGCGGGACTGTTCCTCATATGGGGGTTGGAGAGTTTACCCCTATAAAAATGTTTATAATTATTTTTTTCATTGGTTTGATTCCAACCGCTTGTGTTTAGAATATTTCTTCCTCATGGAATTATAACTCAGTGATTCATTGTGGACATGTTTTAGACACAGTAGTAGAGTTGCCTGTCTTTTTGATTTGTCAGTGGATATAAACATCAGAATGAAGTGCCATGACAGCTTGACATGATATATTTTGGAGCAGGGTTTAAGCAAACTTACTTTTAACAAGACAGTCACATAGGAATGCAGTGGTTATAGTGGGAGATATATTTATAACAGTTTCGTAAGTCAGCATATGTACCTCAGCACTATCAGAAAATATTCCAGCTGTATAGTTGTGTAAATAACATGGAAGATGATTTTTTTTATGTTATAACAGTGCTCTAATAGTTTCCTGTGCAATCAACAGAAAATGATGCTAGCAATGGGGGCCTGAAAAATGTATGAGTACATCTACTCCTTCAGCCCAGAAAGGCTGGAAATTTAAAAGTGTTTTCATTAAAGAGTTCTCAGTATTTTCTTTCTGCGATAGACAGAGACTAGAAATCGATTCACAGCAAAAAAACAGGCATGGTATGATTGTAGGCATTAACAGGCACATGGAAAACAATCTGTTATTATTATCAGAACAGAACAAATTTACACAAGAAGCTATGAAACAGGTTGGGGGTTGGCATAACAGTCATGATATTTACCTCATAGATACAAGGTACAGGGTTTGGTTAATACCTCTGAGGGAAGTGGCTACACATAAAATGGCTCACAGGGGCAGTTAGCCTAGTACTTACTTACGAAAAAGTAAAACGGTCTCATATTCTTTCACATTTAGAATCAATATCAACATTTAATGAACACATTCATTTGATCCAGAGTCATAAACCAGATTAAGTGGGCAGTACCCAGAGTTATAGTACTGTACATTTTAAAAATGCTAATTGAAGCTGTGTTTTTAGCTTTCAAGAAATGTGTGGAAAGCATATTCTATGGAAATCCTGGACACCTGGATACATATTACTTCACAAACAGTTTCACAAGATTATTTGTCCCAGTCCCCTTCAATAAACACACATCACACCAAATGACATTTGACGACCTTTATTAAATTTCCATAAACATGACTTCAATAACCCATATTGTTTATTCATCACAACATAAACATAATATAGCTGGTATTAGTCATAGCATAAACATCCAGATAACTGTTAACTAGGACAGCGTGACCTCGCTCACCCAGACCCAGTAAGCAGCGTCCTTACCTCCTCTCACTTATTTTACTTAGCGAGCAGCATTCAGCTGCTAATTTTCCTTTCCCAACTCATTGAAATGAACATGCAACACCAGAGGGGAAACAGCAGAGGGCAGGCCTGCCCCTCTTCTCCACCATACCTAGACTTACAAAATAACCACAATCCCCCACTGTTGCACAAAAGAGGGAAGGAGGTCAGACAGCAAGTTCACACCAAAATGTGATTCCTTATCCATTTACTTTTGCATAAAATCCATTAAGCCCTCCCTACCCTTACCTCATTTCCTCCCAGTCATCCTTCATTCCCATATAACCATTTCATCCCCCCTACCCTATTAATCCCCATTACTATTTCTATCCAACCCCCCCCCCCCCCAGAAGATGTCCCTGGACAAATTGGTTTGTTACCATACCTCACATTTACATAAAAAATGAAAGATGGCATTTACAATTTACTGTAGCATTTTAGAGCACAGTAGATTAATAATCAAGTCATGCAGGAAAGCAGTTAATGCCTCCAAGGAAGGCTAAAGGGATTTGAGTGGGAAGGTGTGTTACTGGCCTGTATTCTGATAAACAAATGGTAGCAGCCTGAGACTGAGATTATATGTTGCTTTTAAACATGGCACGGACTAACCTCGCTACACATATTCTGCACAGCTGAACCCCTTGTGCAAAAAGGTTACTTATAGAGTTGTATTAGGTAATTTCCTATGTCACATTCTGTTCTGCTGCATGTTTATTATTCCTTTATTAACTATTTATATCAGAACCTAATGGTGGGTTTGCATGGAACAAAGACTCATCTTCTTCACTAATGTTATCATCAAGTGTGCGTCTTGGTGCAATATCTCACATAATTTGGGCTTATTGCTGAGTACTTAAGTTTTCTTTTTAATCTTTCAAAAGTCATATATGAATCCCATCATAAAGAAACGTAACTTCTGTTCTATATCATCGCAGGGTGTGCACATTATCACTAATTCCATAGTCTGTAATATGAAACTAAATAAATAAATCCCTGCTGCTTAAAAATAAAAGTTTCACATTGCTTCCTCAGGCAGCTCCCAAGAGAACTTCACAGTTCATAATGTAGAAATAAGTGCAAACAAAATGCACTTTACAGTTGACTATATTGGCTGCTTTCCTCTTTCCATACATTCTTAATGAAATTCTTTTTATAGATTTTCAGTCTAAGAAAGTATGCAGAGCTTAATGTATCATTTCTCTAGAAAAAATGTAATGCTATTAGCTAAAGCTATCCTTTACAGATCTTTTCCACTTCCTTTTTGTAAATTACTACTATTGATCATTTCAGTATGCATTGTTAATTTGATTAACTAATTGACATATTTGATTCATATTGAATAACTTTGTGTTCATTTTTTTGCCCAGAAGGTGGGTGGGTAGTGACAATATGTTCCCTCTTCTGTCATGTGTCAGGTTACACAATGATTGTCTGAAGAAAAATATTAAAAGGGGTGACACAAAAGCAGTGCCTTACAGATGTATGAGATGTTCTTATATTACAGCTAGCAAATGGAACATGAACAGTCACATATAACAAGAGAAGGCAGGTTAAACTAAAAACAGTAGGCAAACAAAGTAAAACTGGACTGATGTATATTTTGGACTATTTCCTTGTGTTTAATTTGTCTCCATGCAATGACCTTTATACTTATCCTTGTATAAATATTCTGTAATGTATTTTTTCACCCTGGGTATTCCATAAACTGCGCACTACCCAATAGGGATAACCTGATCAACAAAGTACAAATAAATAATAAATAAAAAAGAAATAACTATAGAGTTTCTCAAGACTCTTTCGGGTGTTCTTAGAAATTATCATCTCACATGTTATAATTTTCTGGAATTCCACTATTTTGTCACTATTAATAGATATTACAGACTGTACGTTTTACTTAACTTCTTGTTTTATTGTTTCTTTGCTTGTTATACATACTTTTGGTGTTTATTGTCTCTCTTTTAAGTCTATCGAACTTTTAGATTGTGTCTACTTGAGGGATGCTATGTGCTGAGTTGACGTTTCCTAGATAAAGCGGTTTATCAATGACTAAATCAGCTAATTAATAGTCTTGATTTGACGGCCTTCAGCAGCAGCAGAGGTTGCAAATTAATGTACTTGTGTAAGCAGAAGTTTGACAGTATCAGTCTAAAGGACAGTAACGTCATTGTTTGTTTGAAGGCGGTTTGACAAAGGCAGAAGCTAAACAGTGTTAGAATACGGATACAACTCAAGCTGCTTTATAAAGTTGCTAGCAAAATAATCCAAACAAGGAAATATTAAAACATACATTGCAAATCATATTTTCCCATCCGTCTTCTTATTCTTAACAGTTATACATATTAAGAATTTTTGCTAAACAGGTAAACCAGCAGAATGAATGCTTTGCTGTGGAATGTTTGAATAACTGTAGCTTGCAAGTGCAATTCCATGTATTTGCCTGCTTTAACAGATACAGTGCTGGACTTTATCTCACCGCTACCTTCATTAACTACGTCAAAAATACATTTTCCCTATGCAACGAGTGAAGTTTCGAGATAGCATCGATAAATGAAGTTACAGTATGCTCCACATATTAACTGAAAATCACAATGTTGAACTTGTTTATTCCCAAAAGTGATTTATGCAGCAGAGTAACTTATTTTGAACATACCTTAGTATGTATTAGGGAGTGGGGGAAGAATGAAGGGAGGTGGGGGTGGTGGAAAAAAACCAGCGTCCTTCCCATATTGGGTAGTAAACCCATTATACCTGCCTAAAAACACGCCAATATGTTATAATAAGCAACACTGGACATAGCAGATGGATTTCAGGTGCTTCCAAATGCCACTAGTATGTCTTAAAAGTACGAGACTGACCAGTTCTTAATTAGAGTAGAGTCCTTAGATCTGAAAGATTTCATGATTTTAAGTATTTGTTTTTATTTTCGTAGTCACTGGTATTTCAACCCTTGCTTATTTTTGGCTTTCTATCCTCTTTCTTCTGTTTTTTACTTTTTAGAAGACATCGCATTGCACCATTCACTAGTTTTCCACCATACCTCACAGCACATTCCAATGAAGTATACAACAAATCTGAAGATCGGAAGTGGAAAACACATGCATATATGTCTGTGAAAAAAAATGAATATTTTTCTTATCTAGATGGTTTTGGCAGATCATGACTTCATATGAATGTGTGTACACACATATACATATATATATATATATATATATATATATATATATATATATATACACACACACAAACACACACACATACCTATACTTATTTTATATATATATATATATATATATATATATATATATATATATATATGGGTCTATGTCAGATTATCGAGTTTTCAGAAACTCGAAATTCATACAGTCGAGACTATGTGATAAGGTTCCCAAAGAACTTGAACATCAAAAAATAAATAAATAAATAAAACACCAAATTACATATACCAGCTCGGAGATCAGACTACAGTGTGAAAAACAATACATTTCCTGAACTGCACTGTAACGTGATCTCCATTCAAAAGCTTTGGGTTTCAAAAACTTGATAATATGCTCTCAACCATATGAATGTATACACTGATAGTAACACAGTTTGTGAAAGAGTATCATGTTTGTACACTGAGAGGAACACAGTTTATGAATGTGTATCAGATGTATACACTGAGTGTAACACAGGTTATGAACATGTATCAGATGTATACACTGTGAGTAACACAGTTTATGAACATGTATCAGATGTGTATACACTGAAAGTAACACAATTTATGAACATGTATCAGATGTGAATACACTGAGTAACATAGTTTATGAACATGTTTGAGATGTGTATACACAGAGTAACACAGGTTATGAACATGTATTATATGTATACACTGAGAATAACATGGGTTATGAACATGTATCAGAAGTATACAAAGGGTAACATGGGTTATAAACATGTTTCAAATGTGTATACACAGAGTAACAGGTTATGAACGTGCATCAGATGTATACATAGAGTAACACAGTTTATGAACATGTATCAGACGTGTATACACAGAGTAACACAGATTATGAACATGTATCATATGTCTATACACAGAGTAACACAGTTTATGAACATATATCAGATGTATACACTGAGAGGAATACAGTTTAACTGCTCAGTCTGCCTCAGAGACACTAAAATGGAGTTTAGGTATGTTAGTCAAGAGAAATTTTTTTTTATAATCTCTTCACTAATGCCAATCATCACACAAACATTTGCCATTTATGTTATCCAAATCTGCTTAGTAGAAGTATTTTCTTAAGCAGTGAGTTTTATTAAGGTTTCCTGGAACCCTAAGGATTTCACAGCATCTGATGGGTGTTCCTCCACAAATGTTTTTAGTATTAAAATTAGAATATCGCTAGTTGAAAAAATGCAGGTACTTTTTTCTTACTCTCTCAGAATAAGCATTTGTACAGAAGTGTAGTTTTCATTTTCTTTATTCCATTTCAAGTTCACTTCAGTTTATTTCATTTTCACTTTTTTTTCAGCTGTGAGTTTCACATTATTGGTCATACAAGTATAATAATTTACTAAATTTGTGTTATTCTCTTAAATTCAAAGCGTTTTAAAAATTCTAATTTGAGTTAATAAAACAGTCATTATATTTGTCTTGAGTCTAATAATTTAAGTTGTGTAATATGATCTTCTATCTAATATATGGCTTGAAAATGTGTACTTATTACAAATTATAAAATTATATTGTCATTGACAGTGGAATGGACAGTGAATATTCTGACCACCCCAAAATGGGAGAAAAAACACTGCTCTTAGGTGAGCAGAAAAAAATGGACACATTTGCCTTAGTAGGACTTTTTGAGCAGTAATCTGTCCATTCATCAATCCACAATCCTTTTTTTTTTGCATTTTGCACCTGAGGTCAGGGTGTCACATCAAGTGGCAATCCCCTAGAGCCAATGTTCACACTACCAGGTAGTTAGTCCTGCACCAATTGTTCTTCCATACCACACACAAGCAAGCATTCTCAAACATACAGCCAAATTAGTGTTTCTGTTCAATCTACTGCCTGTCTTTGGAATGTGTGGTAAAATAGGACCATCCAGAAGAAACCCATGCAAATACTGGGAGTACATACAGACTCCAAAAAATACTGTAAAACAATGTTTTTTTTTTTGTTTGTTTGTTTATTCTGCAAAAGTCACTTCTCATGAAATTCATTAATACACTGTGCATGCAGAGTTCACAAACTAATTGGCATCATATTCTGCCCTGGTATTTTGTTTTAATGCGTTGTTTAATGAAGCTATGAAGACTGGTATTTTTGCACTCATTTAAAAATGTGCATGCTACTCTCAAAAGCATGTCTAGATTTCTTTTTAGAGCTTATAAAAGACACATTATAAAGCACATTTGTGATAATTTCTCTTATTTAACTAAGCATTTGTTGTCTAGTGTGGACTGGTGCATTTTGAAGTTCTGTAATGTTGCTACAAGTTGGTTCCCATTGTTTGACTGGTATGCTAAGTACAGCAGCAGCTGAAATGTTTAACTTCGTCTGGTAGTCCAAAGCCTGAGTGATCCAGTTAGTTTATCCTTATGCTGCTTGGTTGTTTACATTTCCAGGCACAGAGCTTATGAGCTGGCTGGTATGAAATTTTGCTTGTGCAACAATGCCTTAGCTTTCTGCTCTATGCAATTAAACAGAAAGTTAACATTCTGGAATGATCACAGGAGCAGAGTGTCCAGGAATGTTTTCAACTTGGTGAGCCTTCTGTAACCATAAAAGTCTTATATCCATTTATTTGCATGTTGTCCTATGGCTATAAGATTACACCATTTGGTGAGAGTGACAGTAGGACACTGACTGCATGTCTTCATAGTTAATGTGTTTGATATTACTTTTAGAGGTTATGGGCTTGAATCCTACCACAGTAATCTGTGATAACTTAGTTTATCTTTAAAATTAATAGTATTACTTTCAGGATAATTTTATTCATACACATACTCTCAACTACCTCTGACTTCCAGGGATGTCCTTGATCTTGAATGAAAGGTTAGTTCTGTCTCATTTAATACTTTGTAAACTGGTCTCTTTTTGATAAAATGGGTTATAACACTTAATAAATAATAACAGTAATTTGAGTTATTGACTCCTTTTACTTCAGAAATGTATGTTAATTCACATTTTTTATTCTGTCAATGTTCCATGTTAATAGTAATAATATATGAACCTGTACTTGATCATTCCTGATTATTGTCTCGGTTTCATTTGAGAAGTATGCTCTTATACTGAATTTAGTCAGCCTGGCTACTCTGTGTGTCACTTCTGGGTCAAGTTAACCCACGTCCCTCTTTAATTTATAGGTTGCATTAAATTGTGGAATGATGTAGGGCTTTAGTTATTACAAGGTCAGTTTAATGTTAAAGTGGTTCACTGTGAGGTGCTCTAGCAATCTCTGATGTACTATTGATGTGGTGATTCCAAGGTAGTCAATTCTTTGTTGATATTAGCTTTGTTCTCTCTTTTGATCCCTTTGTATGGACTCTGTTAGGTGTGAGGTGGGCTTTATTACGCTCTTGTACAGTTAGAAAGGTAGATTTTCCTTTATCCTCGTTAAGGTCACCTGACAATAGTTTTGATATATCCAGGTCTTTTCCCCTCCCTCTCCTTTTCTTTCTTTTTTTTAATAACAGGGTTGGGTAAGGAGCTCCAATACTGGGTCGGCTAAGTTCACTAGTTTTGATGGTGTCGTGCCATTATCATTAGATGATTTTTTTTTTAATCCCTGAAGAACGATGACAAAGCTTAACCCTTCAAGGCTCAAGATCTTTTATCCACAGTTGGAAGTTGCACAAGATCTGAACAAAAGTTTATAGACCAGAAAGAGGATCCAGCCATCTGTTGAACCTGACCTTCTGAATACTGAAATTCCATCTAAAACAAAGACTGCATACTGAAAGGATGCCCAGAATGCAGCCTTCATCAACATGGATACACCTTCACGGCCCTTGGAAGTTAATTAAGAAGCTGAAGGTAATGAGGGGAAGGGCATTTGAGGACTATATTAGCTGAAGGGAAGCAGGTGATGAAGTATTACTTGGGAGAATGTGTGGACTCTTTGCCATGGAGGGTAAAAGCTATCATTTTTGATACAGTTTTAGAAAGGAACTTTAGGTCAAGCTGCCCCAAAGCTAATGACCATACAGCTGTGTCTCAGTGGGTCACATTGGAGCAATCAACAACAGCACTGGCAGCACCAATTTAAATCTCTCCTGTTTCTGCCCTTAAGAAGGCCATACCACTTTGATCCAGACCTCAGTTTAATCCAATTTGTAGCACCCATGGTGGCTGCCAAAAGCACTTGATCTTGTCTTTCTGGTTTACACATTATGGCCCACATCTTTCTGAACATTAAAGACAACGCTTTTTGGGGAGATTATATAGCTATCTGACTTGATTTATACACAGGGAGTTCAGCAGACTCTCAAGGCTGAATGCTCAGGTTCCAAAGATCTTGCAGTGGGCCTTGCAACTGTCTTTACAAAAACTGTTAGAAAAGCAATAATTAGAAGATGGGGTAATTGGGTTTTGGGTTGTTCTGTGTATATTACCATTCCTTTTGAGAAGAATACCATTCTGCCCCTTCCCCTGTTAGCCTAATTTCTGTCAATTAGAGAGGGTCAACACATTTTGAGTGAAGTCCTCCTTGTTCTGCTATGACTCTTGAGTGATTCCAGAAATTAAAAGGGACTGACAAGTCCATTAGGTGACCAACTTCATCCTGACATATGGCTTAGCATTATGCTGGATAAAACTAACACCCCAGGTCTCACCAACTCACCAGACACTCAACCTTAAACCACATTCTGTTGGCCTTTCAATAAGCATAAATGTTTGTGTCCAGCTTGCTGATTTGCTCATCTGTGTTTGCACTGTGGGAAAAAAAACATGTGGCATCTAGGTGGTGGAAGAAACTAGGTCAGACAATCCCTAAGACTGGGGTAAGCACTAGGGAACAAACCATAATCTCTAGATGGGAAATCCCTGCCTTTTTGTGGCCAGAAAGTTAATCTTTCTTAAGGACAATTACAACTTCAAAGTGTTATATTCCTCAATCTGAGTCACTGGACTGGATTTTGAACTCTCCAATTATCTCAACATTGAGGTGGCTAAGTTTGTCATTAAAAGATTCTCATCAAGCTTTTCCATAGCTTCATCAGTTCCACTGGACTCCAAACCAATAAAGAAAAAAACAACTGTCATCTATGAAATACAGTGAAATTAAAATGTATAAACTTATCGAGAAAGGGGTGCTTGCAGAATGAGGTATTTGGCCCTTTTGTGAGCCTCTCTTGGCTCTCATATAACATTTCACCCATCAGACTGATTCCAAAGAAAAAGGAAGAGGAATTAATGCTAATTTACTATCTCTCTCACCCATCTGTGTCTTCAGTCAATGATTTTATAGACAAATATCAAACCAAGGTTCACTATGCATCTTTGGATCAAGCTGCTGAGGACATTAAGAAACTTTCATATCTATGGCTTTGAAATTACCCATTCAAACTGCTTTCCACTTTCTTCCCATTAGGGAGCAGGATTAGCCTCTTTTCAGCTTTGTTGTTGTTAACAATCAGTTCTTCTTTGACAGAGCCATGCCTGTGGGCTGCTAGTTAGCTTGCTCAGACAAAAAAACCTTCAGCTCTGCATCACACTGGTGCCAGCAGTAGCATGTGCCTGCCAAAGCTGCTTTATACTACTTAGTTGATTTCCTGATAGTGGGCGAAGGAAAGGAAGGATTCTAGGAAGGTATGCAAATATTCATTGATTTATGCTTCCAAGTGAAGATTTTCTAGGCATCAGACAAGTTGGCTGGGACCAGTGAAGCCATTACCTTCTTGGGCCTTTTGACTGGTACCCTAGCAAACACTTTATGCTCCTGTCTGATAAACTGGACCATCTCAGCTCTACAAATGACAGGTTCCATAGGCTTCCCAAAGCAAGGGTTAAGGAAGTGATGCAACTACGCAACCTCCTTAATTTTGCCTGCAGGGCTTTTTACCAGGCAAGACTTTTCTCAGATCTTTATCATACATTTTGACTGGTAGCAAACCAAAATATCTCTGGTGCACATCCTCCAATGGACCAGAAAAGACCTTTGGCTGTGGAAGACCTTCTTGTCACACCACAATGGGTTATACTTTATAGAATCCATGGGCCTCCTCTGAAAAACTCTGGCTTTTAAGCAATGTGACAGCAGGGATGCAAATAGGTGGTTATTTCCAAGGGAGATGGTTTGCAGCCGAGTGGCACTCCTCATGGTCTGATAAAAGGAAGAAGAACATTGCCTTCTTGGAAGGTTTGCCCATTTGGGTAGCCATGTTAACTCAGAGAGAGCATTTTTCCAACCAGAGGGTAAGACTTCACTCTAATAATGTAGCAGTGGTGAGAAGGTCTTCTAAATCCAAGTTGCCCACTCATTTATTAGATTGCTAGTTCTATTAAGCTTGATGATAAACTTCAGTTTGTCTTTTTGCCACACACCAGGCAGGAACAATGATATTGTTGACAGTTTATTTTGATTTCTGTTTGCCAGGTTCTACCAATTAGTGGCAAATGGAGCACCTTTTAGGACTCCCATTGCTCTAGAGGTCTGGATGATTGTGGAAGAATAGCTAGTCCACTTCTCTCAAAGTCTTGGGCTTCTAACATCAAAAAGGCTTACTCATGCTCACTACAGGCATTCAAAAAATGCTATAGTTGTCTAACCCAACATGCTAGAAACTCGGCTGTTCCAGTTTTGGTTCACTTTCTAATATAGAAATGCTTATTTTGGGAAGCAACCAGTACCTTATAGATTCATTTGGTATCCTTAAACTGGTTGGCTCACATCCAGGGATGCCTGGATATTATAGGGCACTGGCTAGTTTCTATAGTATTAAAAAGTTGGGAGAACCTTAGGAGATCACTGGAAGACCCCAGGAAACCTATAGACTATCACGATTTGGACCAGATTATTTGGGGATGTTATTATTCATAAGAAGACTTCATTTATTCTCTGGGCTACCATTTTTCACTTGTCTCTACACTGGGGTCCATAGACTAAATGAATTATTGTGGGCCTTTCATTGTGAGGATGTGTTCATAACCAAAGAGTACATGCTGGGTTGGCTAAGGAAATCTCACACAGATCAAGCCAGCAGGAGTCACCAGACTTGTCTGGAGACAGCCAAATCATTTGTCATTTGCTGGTATTGTGCGTGGGCCTTAGGCAGAAAACCAGCAAATAACAAATGATTGATCTGTCTCCCAACAAATCTAGTGACCCCCGCTGGCTTGATCTGTCTGTGACTCAAATAAAGTAATAAAAAGGTCAGAAAGATGTTTATCTGTTGTCTGCCTATCATACATTAGAAAGTAACAAGAACATTTTACTTTTCAGGGAAAACAAAATTATGGATTTGGGGCATTATTTTGTCCTAAGAGCAGCTGCAAGATCAACAGTTCACCCTAGAGTCTTACCTAAGTTACTAGATAAACATTTTTAGTTAACCCTTTGGGACAGCTTTCTAGGCTTGTCTTGGTTTCAGTTTTGTGATTTTTGCAATCAGCCAAGCTCCTCTTGCCCAAGGCCCATTGCTTTAACCATTCATCTGGGAGGCAATAATTTAACCCAGATTTCAAAAAGATGCCCCTAGCTAGAATTGTATCTGACCATCATACCTTTGTTACTTGAAGTCCTCATTTGCTCTTTTAGTCTGCAATAGTACTCAGATTTCATTGGAAGGGTGCCAGGAGGAGTTCAGCACCTGAGTTATCTAGGTACTTTATCAGTCACTGAGTAGGCCATGCCGCTGTTGCCAGCAGTTTCCAGGTGATTTGGCTAAACTAGAAAAGGACTTTAATGCCTTGGATGGCATTCACTTAAAACATCTGAAAACTGACCTATTCAATGTGCAATTGTCTTTGTCTGTCAATGATTACTTTAGGCAACTTGTTCATTCTTAAATTATTCCTTATTTCATTTGTTCAAACATGTAAGCCAGGGGTGATTTAGTGGAAGAGGCCTTGTCTGAGGGGGGAACAGGATGCTTGAGGCATGTTGGTGTGTGGTCACTTCACTGCCTCATCACCTCTTTGCAACCCCCCCCCTTAAGGTCATTGACTCTAATGGCTTTTCAGGCCCAGAAGACTGATGTGTCTTGACCTCAAAGGCAATTTTTAAGGCAATGAGGGCCTCAACTTGTTGGAAAGTTACATCTGTTCTAGGGGCTTGCTGTATTATTTATTTATTTATTTAACATTTGTTGACCGGGAAAGTCCCACTAGGATAGAGCCTATTTTCAGTGGAGGCCCAGGGAGAAATGCTCCAGATGCATGTCTTTGGAATGTGGGAGGAAAATGGAGCACCCTAAAGTAATCCACATGAATGAAGGAAGAACATGCAAACTCCAAACAGAAGGCACGCTGGCCATGAATCGAACCAGAGATCCTCTTGCTGTGAAGCAACAACATTAACCACTGCACCACTACACCCATACTATAAGCTACATTATTGAAACAGGCTTGGGGAAACCAACCAGCTGACCTGTTTGTTTATGGCTATTACATGTTATCTGGAAGATATTATTTTGATGTTTAGTCAATCTTGAAGGCATGTCATTTATCCGGTTCAATAAAATCATCACAAAAGCAATCTGGTTGCCTTTTATGACTCATTCTAGTGGACAAGTTTATTTCATACATTATAAATGGCAGTTTCGTATGACATGATCTTATTTAGATTTATTTCATTTGTGTTTTGCATATATGGATGCAACATTTTAAATGGGTACATTGGTAATGTGTCAACTCATAAGCTATGGCAGAAAGTGCATAGCTGTCCTTAGCAGGAAAAAAAACACATATATGATAGGAAGTAAATGGAAACAACAAAACTAGTCCCTCCTGTTGCTATTGTCCTTTCTACATACATATTTTGCTCTAAACAGACAATGGTGTACTCTTTAAGGACCCAATACTAATTATTGATAAAAATCTGGAAGAAATTTATCTATTTTAGTTATACCATCTAATCTAATATAATGGTATTTTATTGGTAGGATAATACCTGCTTCTTATCACTGATGCACTCTCTTTAACCAGTAAACAATTGTGCCCAAAACTAATATAATAGAATAATTGTTCATCACATCCATCTTACTGACTGCATATTTGCTAAATCACACATATATTTCACTAAGTATATTTTAAGTTAATTTATGTATAATTCTGAGCCTCAGTTTGTGGCTGAAAGAGCTTTTTGTTGAAATATATTAATTAGCCCATCTAGTCAGTTAACAAATATTAACAAATATAATACAAGTACAACAAATAAAGCTATTCACTGGAGACCTTAGTTTTATAAAAGAAGAAACAAATAGATTTTTAATACTGTATTTAACCATTAAAATGCAGATAAAGTAAAATAAAAAAATATGATGGAGTCTGAACAGAAAACTAGAAGAAAGCATATTGTATAACTAGCGAAAATATAAGAAATATCTTATCTGCTATATATAGAATAAACTAAATTAGTTAGAAATGTGGAATAATAAAGCACATAAACGTACATGAATATCCAGAGATGGCACGTGGTTAATATACTCTTATAGCTTACTTGGTGGTAATGGCTTAATAATATTACCTTATATTTCACTATATATAATGACTTAAATAATATTTTTCAGTATATGCAAATGCAAAATACCTTAACACTGCATAACTTTTTCATTACCCTAGTATGAATCAGGCAGTAGATTTTCACTAAGTACTTTGAAATTTAATAACGTGCCTGTTCTATATAACTTGGTCACTTGCTGCTAACACTTTCAGTCATTGACTGGCTCCTTCAGATTTACTTAAAAATTATTTTTGATTTTTGCTAATTACAGTTTCAAGCAGAACACTGTCACATTTAATCACATTAAAGTACAGAATGCTTATTTGCTCTACACAAGAGTCATAGTGATGTATAGTTAGACAACTACACGGAGACAAGCAACAAAGTTCCTCCCTTTACTTACTTACCACAAGTACAATAAGCATTTTGTTAAAATATGAAGCCCTGGTACATTAATAAGATTATAATTATTATATTCTACTAAGGAAGATATAGTCTGATCTCATTTTCTTTGAGTTGTATGGAGTTAAGCAATCAGAATACCACTACTCAAATTCATTTAGAAGATAAGTCATTTTCTCATAGAAAAAAATATGTCATTTCATTTCTTTATTAACCATTATAGTTTTTCTCAGCTATACTTGAGAAAACAATTTAATTCAACACTAATTCCTTAGAAAGCTCAGTTAAAAATGAAGCATTATGATTAGGAGTGACCTTTTATTTTCAGAATTACAGCCGATTCAGCATTTAGATCTTACAATTGACCATGTATTTAAAGCATCTTTTTCATCAAACTTTGTAACTGTCACATTGGCTAGTGGAAAATCAGCTCCAATGGTTAATTGTTTAAGTACAAATATAGAGAATTCAGAGTCCCCATGCAAGACAGGTGGTCTGAAACCACTATTCACAAGCATCCTGGGCAACTAAAATTAAAATGTTTTTTTTCAGTGCCACAGAAATGTTTATGTATTACAGGCAGGTTTCAAATGTCACTCATCAAAAGACTCTATGATCAAGGAAAGGATTGTACTTCTACAGGACAAGCTAAAATATCTACTCATAAATTATAAACTCAGCATGCATCATAATTAAAGGTATCAAATTAGACCTGGAAGTGCGACTTGTTTTTCCTCTGAAAGACAAACTAATCTCAGACTGATCTCACAAATTATCAAACTAATCTCTGCAAAAGTAATGGCCATTAGTCGGAAGCATCAGTAAAAACACTTTAGTTGAACTATATTTCTATGTGCTGTGGCTTGGTTGTGTAGGTGAGTACACACCCCACTAGATTTTGCATTCCTCATGATTTCTTAAGATGATTAAGTTCACAAACCACCCAATTAATTGAATTAACTCATTACAGCTGAGTGACACTTCCCAGTGGTTCTGCATTTACATCCTGATGACACCTCTAGGTGTGAAATATTGCCGGTTCATTTTTGCATTAATAATTCTAAAACAATGCTACAACCAATGTATTAAAATATTTCATCTTGAAGCTTACACAATGGCAAACACAAGTGTACAATATTTTACCTCTGTCTAGTGCAGGTAAAGGGATATTAATTGTTGCTCCTATAATATTTATTTATGTGTTATAAATGTTATGCTTTTCTAAGTATTTTGCCAACTAAGTAACACAGACAAAACTGCTTAGCCTTATATGAAGCTCTCAGTTGGATGGTGAAAATGCTGCTAACACTATGCATGTAGCTTCAGTGCTTGCTGAGATACTGTAAATTGTTTACAAAATATTACATATTTCATAGTCACTGTGTTTACTGTAACTTATACAATCCAGTTTTAAGACCTAGAACCTAAAGAAAGCTACTACTATAAACGTTTGTGCTGAATTGTTTACCATTTACACTTCTTTAGTAACTCCTATGGTTATACAGATATGAACATTTGTTTGAAATGCGATGACATAATTTGTTTATATCAAAAAACTTAGGCTCCATCCTTTGGAAGTTACAGTGTAAACTTCCAGGACTTCATTGGAGGAAATGAGTTAAAAGAAAAGTCTTCTGGAAGACATACAACTGTATTGCTGTGCAAGTTACATGTCAAATGCTACTCCACCACTATAAACACCTTTATATGAAAAAGTGCATTACATCTGCCAACCTTGTAAAACATGACATGTGTGCTGGTCACTGCTACTGTCTAAATTATCTAGTAATGTGATAATATATACTGCTGGTATATGAAAACGGCTTCTTCAATATTGTGTACTTACAGTTTAGCAAATACTAAATAGATCTACATAAATGTGACACTATCAGTTAGTCTTCTGGCTTGTGGCCATATGTTGAGTTCATTTTATAAGTCGTATCAACAGGAAGATGTCTGTTGAAGCTTAGAAAGAATTCATCTAAGCTGCCTGATGAAGCTGGAAGCCAATTTCTATTAATAGGGGCTCAATGCACATTATGATATTAAGAACAGCTTGTATATTAAATGTGTTATAGGAAATTAATTTCCAAGCAATGTTTAGGACATACCGGATGGCAACATATGACCTAAAATAATTATATAATTACAGGTAATTTCTCCTGCACTAAGTCTCCAGATATGATGTGCACAACTAGAAAAGAAACGTTAAGTGTTAATCGGAGAACACTGCAGAATTCCATGATTCATGTTGTTTAAAAAGAAAGATATGCTTCCTTATTCTAAAAGCATAGATGCAGCACAAAACTAAATTCAGTGAGACCTTTCAGTGATCAAAGACCTAGCAAACAGAGCAAGTGCGGCACTGTATACAACAGTAACACGTAATCAGCTCTTTAAAGCATTATGTATACAGCACTCATTCATATTGACTCAAGATGCACATACATGCCAATGTGTTATGAACATTAACAGTAGAATGCAAAAGAACAACAGCTGTCATGACATAAAGCGTTATATTGTTTCTGGTTTAATGGGGGAACTCAATTTAAAACTAAACACTATGTAAAGTCTTTACACAGAGAAAGGAGAGCAATCCATGTGTTTGATTCACTATTTTTGTGGCCTGAACTAAACAGTTATGCATAGATCTGCAATGTCAACATGTCACTTAAGCCTCAGTTTTTCATTGTATTCCTGGTTTAAAATAATTCTTCAGTATTTTTCTTCAAAATTTAAATATGCTTATGGATTTTGTCTAGTATATATATATATATATATATATATATATATATCTATATATATATATATGAAGCACCTAAGAAAACCACCACCAAGTGCTGCTCCTGTGGCTTTCTAATCTCTCTTAAAGATATTATCCTGTTTGTTTAACCAAGCAGAATGATTCTGAATCATATATGCATTATACTTTTATTTAATTAAAAAGAGTTTGCAAGAGCGCCTAGAAATTGTGTAAAATATACTGAGTAAACAACTTGCAAGATGCTACTGCAACTATATATGTCTGTAATTAACTTTAACTAAAAAACATAAAATAAAAGAGAAACAAGAGAAGTAAGAGAAACATGTGATATCTCTTGGCAAATGAAAGGTTAAGAAATTTAAATCTATGCCCCCACCCCCACCCCCGAGTCTGGTGATGTACAGTCATTGGGTAAATCTAGTTGTAATGTTTTAAGTAAAGACACTCTCCTGTTGGTTGCTGCAATTCAGGATTATTACCACAGTTCTCTGGGAAACATCTACTCAAGTTACCCAATTCTTCCCACTGGCCATGATATTTTAAGAAAATGTCAGATAAAGGTGATATATTTAGCTTGGAAAATGCACAATGAAAAAATGCATCCCAGAGACAGGTTCCCAGTGCATACAAGCAACAATCTATACAAGGTAGCTATTGGAATTCTGGTATATTATAATACTCATGCCTCTCCAAGATCCTGATAGATTTATTTTCCAATAAACTGCAATGATTGCAAAGTCCCGCAATAAAATATGGATTGGACCCATGCAGAAGCAAACCATGTCCTTTTCCTTTGAAAATGATATCACTTGGTCTTCAGAGGTCTATGCATTTAAAGATTGTACACTGGTCCTCTGGCATCAAAGCCATCTATGCTCATAGACAGCAAACTCTTAGCACAGGAGTACTTGCACAAGAAAAATTATTCCATATGGACTTGAGAAGGAAAAAAAAAAAACACTTAATATAAAGTAGACTCCCGTATCATTATCATTTTAAACTGAAGGTCCTTCCTGTGATAAAGACGAAAACTATGATGAATAGGATTATTTAGCCCCAAATATTTCTTGTCTGTGGAATTAATCTCATGAATGGCCATTTTAATTTGCCAGTACAGATTTCTGTATAACAAATATAATGATACAGGTGAGAACTGAAGACTGCCAAACTTTGTAGGACGGGTATAATTACCTCAGCCTACATTCTACAACTGACATGACTACCACTGAATTAGAATCACAAAAAAAAAAAAAGAGTGAGAGGTCATCCATCTGTCAAATATACTACCATCAAATACAGAAAGCAGGGATCTTGATCATTTTGATACAATGCTCTATACTTCTGGTCTTCTGGGTGCTATGGCTATACACTACCAAGTGCACACAGCACAGTACCGGCTGAAATTGTTGAAGCAATGGTAAAGAAAGGTGAGGCAAGGATGAAAGAACATCTTTGAAACACTTACAGACTTTGTACTGCATCATCTGGATTGTGAAATTATCACACCCAACTTAATTTCAAACAATTATGCTGTGAGAAGCATTCAGAATATAAACAGTCCTCACAGATTTCCTTATTTTAAAGTAATTTATCTTACTAAGTATTGTCCAGTCATCTTCTTATAAGCTATATAGCTGAAAAGTGCACCCACTTCTCCCTGCTTTCAGTCTGATATCGTAGGAAAGACATAAATCTTATACCAATCTGTCTCTTTAATGGAATGGTCACCTGTGCCTAATTCTGATGATTTAAGTATAGTTCCTTCCGTATGCTCAAATCATCTGGCAAAAGTTATGAACCTCCCATACCTTAAGGATAATGAAGGCCAGAAATACTTCCTGCAAAACTAAAAAAACAAAAAAAAAACTAAAATAATCAATTCCTAATTCTTAGAGATGAAGCTTAATCTTGAAAATGCAGCGCACATCTCAGGAAGATGCTTAGTCGCATAATGTAACAAAAGCAGTTTAGGTAATTAAATACTACTAGAAGTATAAAAAATGTTGCAGCAAGATATATTATCTATGATGCCAGCATTCATGCTACCCTAATATAGCAAGGAATTCTCAAATGTTCCCTTAATAATAATCCAGCCACCACAGTTTCAAACTGATAACCAAATCCATCCCACATCAGAAATGTTTCCATGTTTCTATTTTAAAAAAATCTCAAGAAAAATGACAAAGTAATATATAGTTGGAACCTATAAACAATCAAGTATAAACATCACAAAGCAATTCAAAAATAATATTATGCAACCCTATTCACTACACCTTTGACATGTACATCAGGCAAGGTATTAGCTCAATTATCTGGAGATGTGATTAATATCAGACACTACTTATGGTCATCTGTCCCAAATTTACATGATTTTATGATAGTTTGCAGCCTCATATTGCTAAGAAAATTTGTTAAACTGATACATACACAAACATCTGTATACATTTACAAATATTGTGTCTTATCCATACATCAGTATATATTTCAGACAAGATGGAGTATGCAAACAGTACTCTGTACACTAAGAAGTGACATTGTTTTAAATGCAAAGAATTTTTAGCTGGAGCTGTTTTCGGATGCCTCAAATGGACATTGTACTTGATTAACCAGATAGCTTGAAAAATCTAACATTATTATTAATGACCTACAGTAACTCAGAAATTACATACCAGCCACCTACAATCATATCTCATCAAAGCTGGCTTCTCATTATCATGTTAGTTCCTACTATTCTATAGTGTATCACAAGCCTAATGCAATTAACAAAGAATCCAGCTGTTATGAGCATAGATTTTTTTTTTATCTAAGTGGCAGAAAAAGTTTTTTAGTTTGTTTGTTTTCAACTGTTGATAGGCATTTAAGAATTGGTAGTGTTGAAGCTTAGTGGTCAACGGCAATGATTTTTTTTTTAATTTCCTTGAAATAAAATCAGGATAGGAGATGAAGATAATATATTTATCAGGTAGTGACCAATATATGTATACTGTTTATGACAGTTTCTGGAACTCCTAACTGAAATAATATTGACCAGCCTAGAGATATATGAAATGAACTATTGATATTCCTAAAGATTATGCCTTTGTCTTGTTAATAATAAAATGATAACCCAAAATAGGTGACTGAACAGTGAGGTTCTTTAAAGTATTATTATAGGGTGAAATTATATGCTACCAATGAGGAACTGGCAGCCCAGATAACCAAGTCATCAGAACAGATAAAGGGAGGGACAAAAAAGCAAACATTTTTGCATTAATAGAGAACAACTGGGAACCAGAATGAAAGCAGATAAACAGCAAGATTAAGTGCAAGTGAAAGAGTTCCACTGTGCAAATGGGAAAGATCATCCAGTTACATACCAAATGATTCACATAACAAGAAAGACTTTTGCTGTCAAGGTTGTGGATGCAAGAAAATCTGCAGTACACTCTTTAGATGCTGTCAGCGAATGCCTGTGTTTGAGAAGCTGTAGAAAATGGGTCTACTTTACATACCCACCATTTCAGAGAACAGAAGACCACATAACTGAGATGAAAAAGCCGAAAATTCATATACATGAACATCCACATTGCCAAAATGTTTCCCAGGGTAAGTAACCACTGGGCCTAAAATGCACTTAGAACACACCACACCATTTACAACCAGCTCAGCTCAGGTACCCCCCTTACTAAATATACTAACTCTAAGATCACACTACAGTGGAGAAAAGGGTAAACCTCCCCTTTTTGGCTCAATGGTTACTTATCCTGGGAAACATTTTGGCAATGTGGACATTCGTGTATATGATGATTTGACTTTTTTGTCTCAATTATATGGTCTTCAGTTATCTGAAATTTTGAGTATGCAGAGTAGACCCATAGAAAACAGTCTTTCAGAAGAATATCTTAAGGTGTACTGTCATTAATATATACAAAATATTTTCCATGGACTCTGTAATCACTTGAAGAGTCACACCAAAGGAAATTATTATAATGATATCTATGCCAATTTACAGATCATTCTTAGTTTGTAATCTCTTTGCCAATAAGAACCAGAATTGATTCACTTGTTGATTCACACATGTTTGCAATAGTTGACAGTGCAGAACACCAATAAAAAAGTGAATGCTTTTACATAACACAAATGCATATAAACTACTTCAAGAAGTAAACTACTTTTGTAAAAAGGAAAGTTTACTTCTGGGCAAAATGAAGTGCACATAAAGATTGCATAGGAAGGTCAGCTTTAAGCTGTGTGTAATATTAAAACTATATCGATAATAAGTTTTCAGGAGTACTCAAGCAATGTAATTATTTTTATATTTCTTTATTTACTTATTTTTTAATTGCAATTAGAAACTAGTCTATTTCTAAACATGCTATGATCATTAACATTAAAGCATGTTATTCTTCCTTTTCTTCCTTAATAAACTCTTTATATCCTAGTCAAAAATTATTATCAGTTGAGCTCTCAAAGAATTGTATAGTTGTCACTGTAACTTGACCTGAGCTTTTCTTCTCCACATGTGTACACAGAGCTGTTGTTGCTGAATTAACTTTTAAAAATACGTTTAGGCATTATTTCAAATGTATACATTATATATACAGTTCTTTTTTTTTTCAAACTTTTTTATTAAATCACATTTTAAACAATACGAGTAAACAGAGAAAACTATATGCAGAAACATAATGCAATGCACAAGTAAACTCAAAACTTTTAATGTGAAAATTGGTAAGAGCTTTCACCACCACATTGATGGCTTCTTCAGACTATTTTAAACAATATCATAGGTACACATACATTAAAAGAAAAGAGAATAAACCACAGTAACATTTTTTATTTTATTTTCCATGCACATCTTTCTTTTTAACAATTATTATTCACTTTATGGTTACATAAATTCCTGCCTTCCCTTAAACTCATGTAACTTCCTGAGCATTGTTCTGCATGCACTGCCCCACAAATTGAATTTCTTTCTATGTAAGTGAATTGTTCCCTTTTCTAAAGATTCTACTTTCAGCTTTATCTTCTTTGCAATATTCAGTATTTCAATTACCACTGGTTTACATTTTAACTTCCACTTTCTAGGAATTGTTAATTTGGCATAATATCATTAAGCATAGCAAGGTCTAACTATGTCTAGGCAATTCAGGTTATATATTTCAGCTCAAATCATGACCTTAATTGCAACTATTTACTCCCCCAATATTTCTGAAAAGTAGTCTGCAGGGAGTTTAAAATCTGTCACTTAATCAGATTCTCAAAAAGCATGTTCCCAACTTCTCTTTTATTCCCTTCACAGTCTTCATTAGGAAAATTCATTGAAGTCTGCTTGACATACAACATATATAAACATCCAAGCACATCTCTTAAATCTTCTGTACTTTAAAGCATACTTGGTAGTCATAAAGTTGTCATGTCACAGCTAATATGAAATTAAATCTCCAGTCTCTTTTCTTGATATTTTCTAGCCTCCACTGATTGATTTTTTTTTTCCTCAAAAGAATTTTTATTTTCAATTAAAATAACATTTACATAATATTTTTAAATATCATTTTAAGCAACTATATACAATATTTGCAATAGTCTGACTTTCAATTATATACACTGTATGTTATTAAATATAGAATTAACAGATCAGTTATCAGAGATACAATATTGATTATTGCAGAGTGTACAACAAAGATATAACTTTCTTCCAAGGATTATTTAGCAATGGCCTGGGATAGATTCATAATTCTTTGATTTTTATTTCTATCGATGCAGTTGTCTTCAGTAAAGTGTAGAATTCTTCCAAGGTCAGGGGGTGTATTTGAATTTCACCTTCTGGTTACACATTTCCTAGATATAGCAAGTAGTATCTGTAACAAATACATATTTGTCTTATTCAGGTAGGGACCTTCATTTACATTTGGTATAATCGATACTTTAGTTAAGGTAAAGGATTCATTAAATAAAGCTTGTAAAAAATGATTGATTCCATTCCAATATGATTTAATTTTATTGCATTCATAAAAAATATGAATCCAGTCTGCTTTATTTGACTTTTCACACCTCCAGCAAAAAACATTTGTAGTAGTACTGATCTTTTTAATTCTATCTGCTGTTAAAAATGCTCTATGTAAGTATTTCCAGTTAAATATTTTCCAGTACTGTCTGTTAGAGGTGTAATTAACTGATAGCAAGATGTTAGTTTTAATTTCTTCTGTTAACTGCAATGGCTGACCTTTTGTTAAGAATTGCCAATATGATTGTTTGGGAATTGTTTTTATGTTATTAACTCTTTATATAGATTTGAAATGGAATTTTTCTTTTCACAACTATTATATATTAATTCATACAGAAAACTTATTAGATTTGGAATATCTTTAAACGAGAAATTATTTATTAATCTGCATAAATCTTGAGTATACATTAGAATGCTTTGCAAGGTTAATCAGTCCTGTGTTGGAATATTGTAAGCAGTTTTTATCATATGTATATCTAAAACATTTAATTTATTTACACATTGAAACCAGCATAAGAATCCATTTTGTTCCCAGGAGGTTATTGTTTCCCTATATATTTTGTGAGGAAAGTTCTTAGTGATGGTAAATGGGTTAAAAGGTCAAACCAATGTTTTACATCTATGTTTGCATTGAGAAGTTTCCTAAAGGAACTGATGTAATGATTAATCAATGTTGTTTTAGAAGGTTTTCTTATATTATATTGTATACGTATGCATAGTATGTACCAGGGTTTGTTTGATTTGTCTACTATTATAAATTCTTTTAACAGATTAAATTAATTTGTTAATATAGCTGTTAATTCTTTCTAAATGGCAAAATAATTTGGGTTTATCCAATCTATTGGAGTTTTAAGCACAGATGCTTTTATATATGTTTCTATTTCTGGGAAGTTCAATCCTCCTTGTTTCCAGGGTCTAATGTGATGAGTTAGAGCTACTCTATTCTTTTTGGGATACCATAAAAATTTTATTAAACATGAGTTTATTTCTTTAAGAATGCATCTTTTAGAAATTAACTGTATTGCTAATGCTACATATAGTATTTTTGGCAATAAGACCATTTTTATTAATTGCAATCTGTCTTCAAAAGTTAATATAATTTTGTTCCACTTTTCTATATATATTTTTATTGTTTCAATAATGTTTTTATAATTTATTAATATTGCTTTGTTTATATTTTTGCATAACACTATTCCTAAATAATTTAGCGTACGTTCTTGTTTTCCTATGCTAGATTTATCTGTAACTTGTAGGTTTTTTCTTATTTAAAAATGGAAATTTTGATTTTGATCTATTAAAGTATAGACCTGAAATCTTATAAAATGTCTTCATTACTTCTTCTAGCTCTCCTAATGACTCTCTGGAGTTTGATAGGGTTAATAAAATATCATCAGCAAAAAGCATTATTTTAGATATGTGCTGGTCATAGACTTCTATTCCTTTTATTCTTGGATTATTGCATATTGTTTCTGCAAGTATTTCTATAGCCAAAGGAAATAAAATAGGAGAAAGGGGGCATCCTTGTTTAGTACCTTTCATTATATGGATAGGTTCAGAGGCGAAATGACCTAATTTAATGTAGGCTGTTATTAATATATATGTTTTTTAGTAATAAGATGAAGGGAAGATGAAATTCAAATTATGCTAAAGTTTTAAATAGATCTTCTCAGCTGAAGGAATTAAAAGTTTTTTTCTATGTCTAGTCCGATTACAAGTGTTTCTCTATTTTCTTTATTCACATAATCTAGAAGAGTAAGTATCCTTTTAATATTATCATGTGTGTACCTGTTATATAAAAATCCAGTTTGATCATTATTAATGGTCTTTGAAAGTGGGATTTTCATTCTGTTAGCTAGGATTGACATGAATATTTTGTAATCATTATTCAGTAATGGTATAGGTCTGTATGAGGTGCAAAGGTTTGATGGCTTATTATCTTTTAGAATTGGTGTTATGAGAGAATATTTCCATAAGGGTGGTATTTTTGCTTCTGACTGGACTTCTAGCAAAGTTTTATGAAAAAGGGAGATTACTGTTGTAGGGAAGAGTTTGTAAATTTCCGTAATTATACCATCTATCCCTGGAGCTTTGTTATATTTACTTTCTTTTATCTTGTCAACAATTTCTTTGTAGGATATAGGTTTTTGTATGTCTAGTTTTAAGTTTTCGGGAATTTTTTTTATATTGATAAGGTTTGTATCTAAGTTTATTTGGTTGGTATCTAAATCTTCTTTTCTGAAGTGTTCCATATAATGGAACCAAAATGCTTCAAGGATGTTGCCTAAATCTGATACTTTTTTCCCTTTCTTTTCACGATATATACTACTAATGTTATTTGCTTTAGATTGTATTTTAATTATTGTAGATAAGTTATGTAGATATCTGGGGGAGGTGGCTAATAAGTTTATTTTTAAATTTTCCAAGGCTAGACAAGTTTTGTGTGTTAGAATTTCATTATATTTTTTATTTAATTCCTCTATTTCTTTTTTGACTTCTGGACAATTCTGATTTTTTTAGACTTTGCTGTCAAGAGTCTGGTTTGCAAGTCTAATGATTCAGATTCCCACTCTCTAACTTTGTTTTTGTACCAGTTAAGGGTCTTACCAAATAAATACACTTTTAATCACTCCCAAACCATGACTCTACTGATTTCTGTAGTATTATTAATTTCAAGAAATAATTGTAGTTCTGACAGCATCCAGGGTCTGAATTCTTTAATTTTTGTGATATATGGTGGAATTCTAGTTGACAGGATTAAAGGTTTAAACTCTATTTGGAGCTTCATTATCAGAGAGTCATGATCTGAGAAGGGGCATGAAACTATTGAGAAGTTGAGGATTTTTGTTTGTAAATCTTGAACTACGAATAATTTGTCTATTCTGGTTTGTGTTCCAAATCTATGGTCTTTATGGGAAAATAATAAGGATTTATCATCTTTTACTTTAAAAGTGTCTATTAAATAAAATGAATCAATCCATCTTTTTAAGGATTTTTAAATAGTTGCTATGCGAAAAGACTTCTTGGTGGTTTCAGAAGCTTCTAAGGTACAATTAAATTCTCCTCCCAGTATAAGATTTCTTTTATAATTGTTGGAAATTAAATCAAGGTATTTTTTTAACCATTCCTGCTCCAATTCCTGGGAACCAATATAGATTAGCTAAGGTCCATATTCTGTTATTAAATTTAATTATAACAAATGCTAGTAGACCTTCTTTGTCTTCATATTTATAAATAACTTTTGGAGTGATTATGTTTTTCTTCCAGAGAATAGATACTTCTTTTGTCTTTGTTCTATATGAGGATTGAGCTAAGAATGTATAGTCCTTAGGGTTGCAAATAAAGCTATCATTATTTTTAAAATGCATTTCCTGGAGAAATGCTACTTGTGCCTTATTTAGAATTAAATATTTTAGTAAGTTTGATCTTTTATTTGCGTTATTTAAGCCATTAGTATTTAATGATATGAATGTTAAATCCATTTCAAGTTATTGTTGGAAGAAACATGTTGCATCTTTTTTTTTAATTATTTTGATTATAGTAGTTATACCATATTCCCTGACAACATTGAATGTTATTTTTAAGTGTGTAAACTTGGGAGTGTAATTTAATGTTCTTTCTTCTTTAAATACAAGTAGGGTAAAATTCTGGTCAGGCTTTATAAAAGTACTTCTATAAAACATTAACTCTAAAGTATCAAATACAAGTAAATATGAATTTCCCATTAAACATGGAATGAAAGTCATTCCTAATCCAATAGATAAAGATAGATCTGTTGGATTATTACTCATACCTTTAACCAACAATATCAAGTGAGCTTCATATGTTAAATTATTATATAGAGGATTTTATTAAAAGAGATATGAAATTCTATATTATTCTATAGCATTTGATATATCAGGATGGAATGTTAGTAGTGTAAACAATTACTATGTTGACTTAGAAATTTTCCAATATTTAGTTACCCTTAAGAGATACCAAACATGTCAGATATGGTATTTTGGATAAATTAAATGCAACCGAGGAGCATACATGGTTGCATACACTAAATAAGCCAGCAACAAATAGATAATTACTAAAATAATTTGACTAAAAGGACTCTGTATGAGACAATGAGTGATTACCAATGAAATATGAATTTACTGTAGGTGTACCTTCTTTCTATACTTTCCCACTCTTTACCTCACCAACTTCAACTTACACTTATGAAAAGACATGGCTTATCAGTGGTATCCTGACACTGAGTAGAGGCACCCTACATTCTAGTGTGCAGTGCTTTTACATATTTATATATTTACAAAGCAGAGTATAAGAATGAACTATGATCACCCTGACAATTCCCACCCCTGCATAGTGCACCTCCTGCTTCCAGAATAGGTAATCACATCAGGTCTAGAATTAATGCATAGGTACCCATATGGTAATCAAGATTTACCTTAGGTAAGTATTAATCAAATAGTGTTTAGAGCATCTTAAGAGAGTTCTCAGGGCAGTTAGAGTACTCTTAAGCCTCTCCTCCCTTGACCAAAAACAGAGATTTCCCTTCCCTTTCTTTCCCTTGTTTTAAATCAGTACTAATAAAAGAAATTTGGCAAATACAGGTAAACAGAAGTAACATTCAGTAGTCCATCTTGTACATGACTCGCAATCCATTAAACAAGTCAGTGAGTAAACATCACTTTAGTAAACATTATAAAGACAAATTAGAAATAATTTCCTAGCTCTAAATTTTCTGATAAAGCAAAAACTTAACAGTAAGCTATTTTAACTAAAAATGTAAAGCATTTAAATTTTTCCTTGCATGTATACATTTCTACTTATATTGTAGTGTCAATAGCTGTCTTTGAAATCTGTACAACAACTTCTTCAAATCATTCCTTTTTCAATTCAGGTTTTGTTTTGTCAAAACAGCAACAATATTTCAAGGGCACAGTTAATATTTAGACTGATGTTTCAAATAAATAACTTGTCAGTTGCCAACTGAGATAGTTTAGAGTGTATGGTTAGTGCAAATATAGCATGTTGCAAAAATATGTATTTTTTCCTGTGCTCTAGATACTGTCATATGCAAGTGACATATATAATGTAGCATATATAGAACAGATAGCTTATGGATTCAGGTTGTTAAAGTAAGTTATAGGTTCATAGGTTCATAGGCAGGTACTAGGCTATTGGCCCTAGGGCCTATATAAGCCTAGCCAAAGGTACCCTGGCTTTCCCCACCCAAGAAAATTATTTTCCTGTGCCACTGTCAAGCAGAGCCACAGAAGTGATCCCCAGGGTGAATTTCCTATCTCCCATCCAATCATCAAGATTTTTCTTGAAGAGTGCTAATGAAGAGCTTTGTTTGACATAGATAGGTAGTTTGTTCCAGAGTACGGGAAATCTCTGGGACAGGAATCTATCCCTCCAGCATGTTCTGTTCATTGTGGTGATGAGGTTTAGGTCCCTGGAGCATGTAGCTCATAAGGATTGGGATTTCTTTAAGTGGAGCATGTCTAAAAGCTCTGGGTTTGACATAGCTTTGTGTGTTAGGCAGAGATCGCCTCTGAGTAGGCGATATGCAATGGAGTAAAGCTGCAGTTTTTTGGCATGGTCTGCATAGGGCATCTCTTTGAGGCTGGTAATCCTCTTTGTGAGGTATTTCTGTGGCCTTTCCAGTTGTTGTAGATATCTTGTGAGGTACATACCAAAAGGGGCATTGTACTCTATAATGGGTCTAATGAGCGATGAGTAGAGGGGAACAATGACCTCTTTTTTCCTGGATGAGAAACCTTTTGTGATGAGGTGTGCCATGTAGAAGGATTTCCTGACTACTGTGGTGATGTGATTATCAAAGGAGAGACTACTGTCCACCTGTGTCCCAAGGTCTCTTATCACACTTTCGGTGTTAAGTAGACTACCACCTATGTGGTAGTTCATGGGTACTGAGTTTTTACCAAAAGGGATGACAATGCACTTTTTGGCATTGAGCTTGAGGCCATGGCTTTGACACCAGGCATCTGTCTCAGTGAGGCCCTTTTGTAGGCTGTCCACATCTTTTGGAGTTTTGATTATGGCTCCTAGTTTGCAGTCATCTGTGAACTTCATTAGCCAAAGACCTTCTGTGTTGGCCTGTACTTCAGAGAAGTAGATACCAAACAGGAGAGGACCCAGGACTGAACCCTGTGGTACTCCACTTGTCACTGGTCTGAAGTTGGATTTGGAGTCTGCTACTTTCACAGTGTGGGTTCTGTCAGTGAACCAGTTGGCAACCCATCTTGTGACATAGGGATTTATACCTAGTTTAGTGAGTTTATTTATAATTCCAGAGTGGGGGATGGTGTTGAAAGCCTTGGCGAGATCTAGATAGGCTATGTGAACCACCTTACCCTCATCTACGGCTTTGGTGACTGCTTCAAAGAAGTCTGTCAGGTTTAGGAGACATGATCTGCCTTTTACAAACCTGAACTGGGTGGGGTACTGAGTTTGGAGATTACCAATGTCATTGTTTATAAGTTCCATGATGATACGCTTATTAATCAGGCAGTTTCGTTTAAGTTCACAAGTAATTTGTGGACATTTCTGTTGAGTTTCCAGAAATGTGTAGTCCAATGTGATTTTCTCATAAACATGTGTCACAATTCATTAAACAAAGCAGAGTCTAACATCTGTCTAATAATCATTATAAAGGCAAATAATAGCAATTTCCTAGCTCTTCAAACTTTATGATATCGCAAAATGCTGACAGTAAGCTATATTAAAAGGAAGACTAAAACTTTTCAATACTTCCTTGTGAATATATATTTTTACTTATACTGTAGTGTCCAGAACTGTCTTTGAAATCTATGCATTACTTCACTTCTTTCAAGTCATTCATTTTACAGTTCAGATTATATTTTGTCAAAATATCAATAGCATTTCAAGGGCACATTTAATATTTAAACTGATATTTTAATGACAAGCTATCAGTTGACAAGAGAGAGTTTGTACAGAGTGTGAGGTAACTGCATAGTTAACATGTTGCAAAAAGTAATATGTATCTTTTCATGTGCTCTAGAGACTGTCAATTTCAAGTAACATATAAAATGTAACTTTTACAGTGCAGACAGCTTGTGGAATCAGCATGTTAAACTCAGCAATACTTTTTAATCAAGCAGCTACATTTAAGTGCACATGTAGTTTGGGAACATTTCAGTTGTGTTTCCAGGAATATGTAATCCTATGAGGATAAATCATAAGATATTTGCAAATAATTCTATTATGTATTTATTTTACCTTGCTTAGGTTGTTTTTCATTTTAATAACTAAACAACATTACTTTTTCTTATTATTTATCTGTGAGGCTAAATGCACTTCACAGGTTCACAGTGCCCTTAGAAACTGCAGCAATTGTTTACTGTCGCTATGGCAATGCAAAGAGAATGTGAAGAAGGCTTCACTTCTCTTAACCAACAGTACATTTTTCCCTCCTTTTTTTTTTTTATATATATATTTGTTAATACTAAAAGGAAATAATTCAGGCAGTCGCGGTGGCGCAGCGGTTAGCATTGCCAACTCACAGCAAGTGGCACTCTGGTTTGATCTTCGGCTGGGGTGCCTTCTGTGCAGAGTCTGCATGTCCTCCCTGTGGTTGCGTGGGTTTCCTCTGGGTGCTGCGGTTTCCTCCCACATCCCAAAGACATGCTGTATTAGGAATGGACACTCTAAATTAGCCCTAGGGTTGACTGCATGCATATATGTGCTTTCTGTGGAAGGTTGGGCACTGGGCTGGCAAATCGACACCGTAAAACTCCACTGCCAATCATGAGCGGACAGGTAATCCACTGTGGAGACCTCTAACTGGGAAAAGCCGAAAGAAAAAGAAGAAGAAGAAGACTTGTTTGTGTCTTTCGGCTTTTCCCGGTTAGGGGTCGCCACAGCGGAACTCCGGTCTGCTAATGATTGGCAGTAGAGTTTTACGTGCTGGCTTGCCAGGCCTAACGCACAACCTTCAATGAAGGAACACCCATTCATGCATGTCGCCACACAGAAGATGCTCTAACTGAGAATCAAACAGGCAATGTCTAACTGTGAGGCGACAACGCTAAAAGGAAATAATTCAAAGGACATATGCACATGAATGGAATATTTCAGAGTTAATCACGAACATGTCCCCAATCCCAATAAGCATAACAGTGACTATCGTTATTCTAATAAATATTGTAATAACAATTAATTAAGTTCACTATTCCAATTAGTCTATCTTAAAACGAGATTTTAGACTATTAATTTATCTATATGTAGATAGTGAGTTATTAAATATATACAGACTATATTAATATAGTAAATAGGAGAGAATTTAGAAAGGGAGACAAGATACAGTTAAAATAATAATGAGAAAAGAGAGAAGAGAGAAAGAAAAGAGAAAATTAAGAGAAAATACACATATACTATGTATGTTGATTTACAGTATAAATATTTTATGTGCTATATAACCCTCCCTCTGTGAAAGAAAAGTACCCTGTTCTACATACCTGAGGTAATGTGAAAACTCTCATGTGTCATCTATTTTCAAAAAATATAGATAAAGATTCCAATAGTTAGTTACCTTTGCTTTATAATTCCAAGCAGTAAAACTGGTCCTTTAAAGTAATGTTAAAACACTTCATATCATAGTAGATGCTTTGAGAGATTTGGCTATAACAGTATCAGTCTTTTGCTTCTTCTTTTTGACGTCTGTCCAGACATTTATTTATTTTGTTTTCTTGAGAGAAGGTGACATCCAATCCATATCTTCTGGTAAAGTAATCACATTATTAGTTTTATTAAATGAAGAGGCTTCCTCTAAGTCAATAAAAGTCCTCATCTCGTTGGCATACAGTATTCTTATCTTATCTGGATATGCAAGTTGTGCCTTGATGTTATTTTGTTTCAGAAACTTTATCATTGGCCACACTTTTTTTCCTTTGTTCCATTATTCTAGATGAATAGTCATTATCACATCTTATCAGGCTCTGTTTATATTTTAGAGGTGCCTTCCACCAAGCAGATCTTAAAATCAGTTCCTTGTCCAAGTATGAAAAAAATTTGATAATTATTGATCTAGGAGGAGAGTTTGAGTTAGTGGCAGGTTTCCCAAGAGCTCTGTGCACCCTTTCAATGCCAAAGGAAAGTCCTTCTTTTAAATTTAAATAGTCAGGGATCCAGCTTGATGAACAGGCAACAGTAACCTCACCTTCTGTGTTTTCAGGTAATCCGAAAATCCTGATGTTATTTCTCCTCTCCCTATTTTCCAAGTCATCTACTTTATTAACCAACCAAGTATTTTGTTTAAGATGCAATTCTTTCTGTGTTTCCTCTTCCTTAAGTCTGCTTTCTAAGTCATTTAGAGAAACCTCTATTCCTGTTATCCTTGTCTAGTGTTGTTGTAGCATTTCCTTGAGGGTGTAAGCCTGTTTTTGACTGCTTGTTTTAAGATTTTCTTGGTTCTCTTTAAAATCATCCGTCTTCAAAGACAACTCCTGCAGGGTAGATGTCATCTGTTGTAGTTCCTTATTTAAGGCAGCATCTTGGTAAGAATTCCTCGAGTTGCTCATTTTAAAAAGTGAATATATCTCCAAGCTTTCTGACAGGAATTTTTTTTGTAAAACTTCACCAAAGTTTCTAATTATGTAAATTAGTACTTTATCTATAAGATGTTATACTTTGAAGAAAAAAAAATAATATTTTTTTCCTGTCTTATTTAACTAGTTTATATGGAGCTCTAAAATACTGCTGCTTTCAGTTAGCCATTCACCCCCCCCCCCCCACGGATTAATTCTGAACGTTATCATGCAATATTTTAAATGCCATATTTACTAATCATACTTTTAAAAAGTAGTTTCAGTTCTAGACTCAGACAAATCTGCTAGAGCTGGTCTTTCTCTTAACACTCTTTCTTTTCAAAAATATTTTAACACAACTGGTCTTCAAGAAATAATTTTTGTCTTCCGTTTTGCCTTTTTTTGCAAACCAGGGATGCATAAATTGATCTCCCAAAAAAATCTACTGAATTATAAAGCATTTCTGCCAAAATTAAATTGGGTTTATGAGGATTTGTTCTGCATTTCCATTTCCTACAGAAACTTACCCTAAAGAGAAGCTAAGAGGAATAGTTTTGATGTATAGCTTTAGATTCAGCTTGCCCTTCAAGAACCATATTTTGAAATCAGTTAACATTGTCAGTATTTCTATATTGTTAGGCTGGAAAGGTTAATTAAAATTACCCTGAGTAATAAGCCAAGTTTTCACTTGCAAAAGATGTGCTATTTCAGTGATCAAGTTGGATCTGATGAAACTTTTACTAACACATGCATTAATTCCACAAGAGAGGCTAAATCACTTTGATTCTACATCAAATCAACTTCTTTAGAAATAAAATTATATTTATAACCATTTTAATAATTTAGCACAATTGTTTTCTGTTACTGTGCAAGTCACAACAGAGATGTCTTACTTAATTACAAGACACTATTTACCTTTTCTGGTTTTAAACATAAACATGACATTCAGTTTTGTTGAAGAATTTTGTTATGATGGTTAATAATGTGAATAGAGATGTGACAGAAACTCATAACCTCACCCATCCTATAGACATGTACATAACAGTTTTATGGGATGCGGTTATTGGCCATTGCCTGGTAGAAACCCTCATCTGTTTTTATGAGTGTTAATTGTTATTCTCTGTTCTTTTCTTTCTACTTCAGGACTGAACAGAGGTTCAGTAGTGTCAGCAGTAGGACATGGGGGGGGGGGCACTTTCCCATCTCAGTGAATGACAGCACACCTCATTAATAAAGCTACTTGCTCTTTAAGCAATGCTCAGATACCAGGATGTTTGGATATGATGTCAGTTGCCACAAGGTGTTAGAATCCATGACATTCAGTTTCAGAGGTGATCATTTAAAAAAAAAAAATCAACTTGTCATTTTAAGTTACAGTAACATATATGAAGTTCATATGGGAAAAAGTAGAGCCAACAAGTATATTTAGTACATTTATGAACTTTACTTCATGTGATGACAGAAAATACTTGCAAGTTGGAGATTACATAGACTTGCAATTGTTCACAGATGCCATATGCACTTTCATTAAAATGAAGTGTACCTTAACCACTTGATCTTGAGTCATCTTCACTGGATATATTGGAAGTAGTCCCTGAAGCATTACTGTACTCACAAATTCATCTTTGAGGATGAAAGATGCAACCTTCCTGATGAAACTTGCATAACAGATTTTGACCTTTCATTAAATCTTTTTTTTTTTTTGCATGTCTCAGCTATTTGTAAGAGCATTGCATCAGAAATCAAGCTTAATGTTTAATGTCCATAGGTTGGAAGCCCTTATGACATTTTATTTTCATAAAGATTATATTTTTTGTAATTTTCTTGTTTCTTTTCTTACTTCAGCTGTGACTCCTGTGCCCTGGCCCAGCAATCAAGGAGCGTCAATCCCCACCACTAACACCAGAGCGGGCATCTCATATAGGAGAAAGGATAACAAATACACACAGTAAAGTGCACTTTCCCCTTAAGAGCACACAGAGATCACAGTCAGTCCGGGGCTGGTTGCTCCCTTGCTCTCCAGTTCCCCAATAAGACTCCCCACTGGCATAGCTATAGGATCAAGATCTCAACCTAGCTGGCAGGCTAACTTGCAGTACCCTCTCTGTCCAACCTGTGCTTTGTGTCCCTGCCAAAGTATCTGACACACACACACACACACACACACACACACACACACACACACACTTTGAGATAAGTATTTATACAACTTCACAGACATTCCTGGGAAAGACTGACAGATTCTCCAGCTGTGTCCCTATGCCCAGACTATACGGTAGTAATTACTACTACCACCAGCTAATAATTATCAGCTACCTAAAGGCCCTTAAAAGGGTGTCCAATTATTACTGTGCAATATTAGTATCCTATAGTAGTGTGACTAAACATTCTTAAGGCTTATTAGAGTGGCTTTGTACAATAAGCTCTATAAATATGCAATGTACTCTAGAGCTTAACTTATCTCTATACAAACCAGCCACAGTTAAAAGGTTTTAAAAATATTTAATAATAAATACTAAAAACACAAGACAATACTACTACACCACAGTGCTATTCAAGAGTTCAGAGATCACACAGAAACTTAAAATAATTCAGTAGTACAGTTCTGACATAACATAAAAAACACTTAAGTCTAATCTTTATAGTCATAGCTATTTCTACAAGAAAACACACTTCTAAGATACTACTTACATAAAGAGAGCATAAGGCAGAGGAATAGTTTTTAAAAAGACTAACAAATATTTCTGCTGGGCCCTCCCATGTTACATCATTCTCATTTAGTTTCCATTATATCATTTCTTTGACACTTAGGCTGGAGTTCCCAGGCCAACAGGCTACATCATTTAGCAAGCTAACACCTGCTCAGGAAGCTACAATAATAAAAGACATTTCACATGTACACTCTAATAATTATTCCTTAAGTTAAAACAATAGAAAGAATGTGCTAGCTCAGACAGGCTGACTCTGAGCTCTACAGATCAAAGGATAGATTTGAAATCAAAAGAAAGATTTGAAATGCTTAACTTTGTTTTCCTTGCAGCAGATGGCAATGTTGCCACATTGTTGAAGCAGCATTTCTTTACATTTAAGACACAAGCCTGTATTTTACATTTATGTTTAAAAATGCCAGAATTATGTATCAAATTCTATTTGGTTAGACTGGCAGTCTTCACCCATCTCTACCAGTCTTTACATCCCCCCCCCCCAGAGAGCTCAGGCTAGTTTTTCAAGTGACCCTTGGGAAATGCCACTTGAGAGGGATAGATCTATCTGAGTGCACCTCACCCCATTCCCTGTCTTGAGAGCCCAACTGCATTGGCATTACTACTCCCACTGCAAGTGCTGCACTGACATATCATATGCTTGCTACCCCAGGCTCCATCTTCGCAACTTGGTATTTTGCTGGCTGGCTCTGTTTAACCATATTAGGGGGTTGTGATCTGTCATTACAGTGAATTTTCTGCCATACAGATAAGGTTGAAGTTTCTGCAGTGCCAACATTATGGCTAGACATTCCTTTTTTACAGCTGCATTGCATTCCTCCCTGGGTTGGAGCCTATGACGGAGATAAACCACTGGGTGTTCTTCTCCCTCTGAAGAAATCTGGCTAAGTACAGCCCCCACACCATGGTTCAAAGCATCCACTTACTCAACAAATTATTTGCTGTAATCTGGACTGGCTAACACAGGAGGTCCTCCCAAAGCTTCTTTAAGCTTTTGGAATGTCTGCTTACATGCTGGGGTCCACACTTCCTTATCTGGCCTGTTCTTCCTTGTCAGGTCTGTGAGGGGAGCAGCTATGGTACTATAACTAGGGACAAACTTTCTGTAGTACCCTGCTGTCCCTAAAAATGCCCTCACCTCCTTTTTAGTAACAGGTGCAGGCCATGCTTGAATGGCTTCCACTTTGGCAGGTTCTGGCCTTATCTTACCACTCCACACTCTATGTCCTAAGTAGTATACCTCTGCCATATCCAACTGACATTTGCTTGGCTTAATGGTCAACCCTGCTCTCTGTAGTCTACCCAGCACCTCCCTGACATGCTAAAGGTGCTCTGGCAAGGAATGGCTGTAGATGGCAATATCATCCAGGTAAGCAAGGGCAAACCCTCCTGCTCCTGCTAGAATATTATCTATCAGCCTCTGGAAAGTCGCTGGGGCATTCTTCATCTCAAAGGGCATCTTTGTGAACTCATACAAGCCAAAAGGAGTTATGAAGGCTGACTTCTCTCTATCACTGGGAGTCAAGGGCATCTGCCAGTAACCCTTGGTAAGAACAATGGTTGTAAGATACTTAGCCCCACCCAGCTGCCCTAGGGCCTCATCTTTCCTGGGCATGGGATAAGCATCCGACTCTGTGTGACTATTTAATTTCCTGTAGTGCACACAGAACCTGGGGCTGCCATCCTTCTTTGGCACCAGCACCACTGGGGAGGCCAAGGGACTGTTGGACTCTTGAATCACCCCTAGTTCTAACATCTCCTGTACCTCCTCCCTCAGAGTCTATCTGACACTTTCAGGCACCCTATAAGGGGCCTGCCTAATAGACCTTTGGGGTCTTGTATCCACCTGGTGCTGCACCAGGTGGGTGCACCCTGGTTTCCCAGTGAACATGTCCCCAAATTCCTGCAACACTTCTCGGAATTCTCAAACCGGGGTAGGAGATAGCTGCTGGGATTCTGCTACCCCTTCCAATGAGGTGTCAGCCTGAGCCTCACTGAGGAGATCATTCACCAGAACTCCCTCAGACTCCTCCTGCAATCCACTGCAAATGCTCAGCACAATGGCCTCCCTATCATGGTAAGGTTTCATCATGTTAACATGGTACAATTTGTGCCCCTGCCATCTGCCTAGCAGTTCCACCATGTAGTTAACATCACTTACCTTTCTTACAACCTTGTAGGGTCCCTCCCAAGCTGCTTGCAGCTTGTTGTGTCTGACAGGAATGAGAACCATTACCTGCTGCCCCACAGCATACGCTATACCTCGAGCATTCCTGTTGTTGGGATTCTGCCATGTTCTCTTGGGCCAAGCCCCATGAGTTCCCTTAGCCTTGTCCTGAGGTTTACAATGTATGCCACAACAGACTCCTTGTGAGGTTCACATTCACCTTCCCACTCATTTCAAATTAAATCTAGAGGTCCCCTCACCCTATGTCCATACAGCAACTCAAAGGGTGAAAAACCTGTGAATTCCTGGGGGAACCTCTCTGTAAGCAAACAACAGATGGGGCAAAATTTTCCCACTCCCTCTTAAACTGTTCTGCAAACGCCCATACCATGGACTTGATTGTAGAGTTTAACCTCTTAACAAGACCATTAGTCTGGGGATGGTAGGGGCTGGTCTTCATGTGCTTCACCCCACAGAACTTCTACAGACAAGCCAGCAGGTCTGACATGATATTGGCACCTCTGTCAGACAGTATTTCTTTTGGGAAACCCCCCCTGCTGAAAATCTCTAACAAAGCATTTGCCACCTTATCTGCCTCAATGGAGGACAAATCCACTGCCTTAGGGTATCGTGTAGCATAGTCCACTACCTCTAATATATACTTTTTCCCTGTGGAACTTGGGGTACTCAGAGGACCCACAATATCCATATCTACCCTCTGAAATGGTTCCTCTATCACAGGCAAGGGCATCAAAGGAGCTCTCACCTTGTCTCCTGCCTTGCCTACATTTTGGCACTGCTCACAGGTCCTGCAGTACCCTGTTACATCTCTGGAAATTCCAGGCCAATAGAAGTTTTGCATAATACGCCTCTTTGTATGTTTTATGCCCATATGACATGCAAAGGGAATATCATGGGTTATGGCTAGAAGTGTCAGATGGTAGGCTCTAGGCACTATCAACTGCTGCACTCTCTCACCTTCTAGCCCTCCCTCAGGGGTTCCCCTCTCTGTACAGTAACCCTTTGTCCCAGTTTACAGATTCCCCCTTTCCTTGAGAATCAGGTGCCTCCCTAGCTACCTGCCTCAGGCATTGCAATGTAGGGTCAGAGAGCTGTGCCTGTCTCAACTCTCTCCTTGTAACCCTTCCCAGCTCCCCCTCCACAGGAAGTCTGTCATCCTCTGACAGTGGCATACCTCTCAACCTGGAAACATCAAAAATCTGGACAAAGGCCCACAAAAATAGGTACAAATCTGTACGCTGATTAACATAAATGTTGCATATATAATTATGTAACCCCACCCACTCTAATGGGATACCAACTTTCAAACAAACTGAAAAACAGACAAAAATATGGCCTCCGAGCCCACAACCTGTAGTAAATGGTAACCATTTTTTTAAATGTGTAGCAATGATGTTAACTGGGAAGGGAGATGATGAACCTTAGGATTTTGTTTTTGGTGACTTGCAGTATGTGCGTTTTAGAGTAAAAGTAGGGCATTTAATGGTATGATTCCCACATTCTGTTTCTTTAACAAATCCTCTCTCTTTTTCTCTTAGCATAACTATATTGCCTCTCACAGCATTTTTCTATAGGTTTACTCTTATTTTACTCTTTATTGTATTTAACTTTCAAATCTACCGTAAGTATCTTCCAAGCTTCTCAACACTGTCCACAGTTCTAATCATATTTCACAAAACTATCTGAGCCATAAATGATCATCTTATGCCATGAATCATAATCCAAAAAAAAAAAACTTTTTTTACTAAAATTAGTCTTAAAGTTGTCAGACAGTTCTTTTATTTAAACTGTTTAGGATTTTTTTACGTTTAGCATCAGAGTCCTCCATTTCCAAAAATATAAATAAGTAGTCTGATTTTTCTCCTTCTGCCACCCCAATTAAAGTAACCTAAAATAATGTCTTTTTATTTCTATTTATATAGCATTAAGTTATTTACATCTATTGGTATATATGCATATTGTACATCCCATGTGGTACCTGATTTGTGAGTTCACAAGCAATATGTATTTACCCTTATTCCTACATATATGCCTACACCATCTGTTAACCAAATATAATAATCTAAATTATTTATTTTCTCTGAAAGAAAAAAAAACAATCTATGAGCAGGAAGCATAGCACACATACAGCATCTGAACAGTTACCAGAATGCAAATGCTACGAGCTACGAACTACAAGCAGGAAAAGCAATACACATACTCACCTTTGTTTCTAATTTAACAGAAAATGCAAACTAAATGCATCTCTGTAGCATCTGAGCAGTTACCAGAATGCTATGAGCAGGAAGCATCTGAGCAATTACCAGAACACAAATGCTATGAGTAGGAAAAGCAACACAGGCTACTATTCAGGAATTAAAGCACATCTGATCCAACACTAATGAGCTGCAAACTAAACGTGTCTCTAATGAGCAAAAACAGTGCAACTCTGAACAGTTACCAGAAGGCATGCAAATGCTACAAGCAGGACTTAAAGCAAAAGCAATACAAACGCACCTTCGTTACTAAAAAAATGCAAACTAACTAAATGTGTCTCTCTAGCATTAATGAGATAAGACAGCATTTAAGTAGTTACCAGAATACAAATGCTATGAGCAGGAAAAGCAATACAGGCTACAAGCAGGAATTAAAGCAATACTGTTACAAATAGAGCCAGTACCAGAATGCAAAATACTGTCTGAGCAGTTACTAATTTAAAAGAAAAAGCAAGCAAACGTCTGAGCAGTTACAAATAGAGCCGGTACCAGTCCAGAAACAGAAGCAAACTGAGACAAGATGCTACAGCACAAATAAATCAATGCACATGAACTTTTGCAGAAAAATGTTTACAGTAAAGAAGTCAAAAAATGTAGGACAGTTTGTCCTACCTTTCAGGGTGAGAGCATTCTCTGTACAAATAATGTAAAGCAAAGCACACACACTCTTACTCACTTTTAGCTTACTTAAATGCTTCTGAGTAAATAAATTAAAAGGCTCAGCTTACTTCTCTGCGATAAATCCTTTGAGCTTCTAAATAAAATAAATCCTTCAGTTGCTTCTGCGTAACTTCTCTGTGATAGATCCATTCTGAATAAAATAAATCCTTCTGAAAGAATTTGAAACCAGCCGGGAGAGCTTCTATACCATCCATTCCCGCTCGCAAAGCATTTGAAACCAGCTGGAAAGCCGGAAATACATGTGCTGCGAGCTCAATTCCGGCAGGCTGGTGGCCCTGATGAGCTGACGTCATCGCGCATGCGATGACATCAACAAAAGCGCAAAATTTTAAAAAAAAGAAAAAGAAAAAAAGAAAAAAATAAAGAAAAAAATCGGAAATGAAGGGGTGACACTCAGAAATCGTGGCACCCCATTATTTGGACCCCAAAACTCGGTAAAAACCGAGTAATTTGGGACAGTTGGGAGGTATGGACATTGGTGCCTCACTGTCAGCCTGGGTACTACTACTCACCTCTACCTTTGCAGTCACTCTGTCCAAGGGACAATCTGTACCCACAAGCAGCTGTGGCTTACATTCAGTCTCACTTCTACAAAGTAGCTCCCTTCCTGAAGTAACCACCTCACCAGTCCTGGCTGCAAGAATGCAGTCTGTCTGGGTCTCCCCCAGGCTACCAGACTCACATGCTTGTCTCCTAGCCTGACCGAGTGTAGCTACATAAGCACATGGCACTGCCTCATCCAAATCCTTCCTCTCAGGACATCTGCAGGATGGTAGTTTAGTACCCCTGTTGTCTCAAGACAATCTACTATTGGCATTTAGTCTTTCTCACTTACTGGCTCCCTCACCTTTGGTTCCCCACCCTGCCTCCGTGGACACCTGTATGCCACATGGCCTCACTGGCTGCATTCAAAACATTTAACCCTAGCTCCTGGACATGTACCTGGACTAGTGGCTTCCCCTGCTACTGGCAGATTCTGTTGTGGCAGCCTGTGCTGCCCACCATGGGTTCCTTTTGACCCATGAGCAGTACTGGGGGTTCCCTTCCTGTGTAGTTCAGCCCTGTTGGCCAGGTATAGAGGTCTTCCTTCTTCCCCTATTCATCTGAAGTAGCACATTGTCTATCAGTTAACCAGATCCTCATGTCCTCAGGCAAAGTGCTAAGGGCTTGTTCCCTCACCAAAAGATCTGCCAGCCCTTCAAAAGTGGAGACCTGACATCCACTCACCCAGCTGTGAAAATAAGGGCTCAGTTCAGCAACATATTCACACACACTTTCATCTGCCTTGTGTCTATGCTCACAAAACATTTTCCTATATATTTCAGGTGTTAGCTTAAAACATTCTAAAATACATTTTTTACAACAGTATAATCAAAACAGAGTATGTCAGACATTTTAGCAAATGCATTTACAGCTTTACCATGGAGTAAGGGGGTCAGGAACCGTACCCAGACCTTTGGTCAATACTATACTGTTTGCATGCACTCTCAAACATATGAATGAACCTATCAAAATGATCCCCCTCTTAAAATTGCAGAAGAAATTTTCTGATCTGTTGTGCTTCTGAGGTCCAGTTACTCTCTTCCCCATTATCTCCATGACTCCGACGAAGAGTCAGCATTTCCCTCTCATGCCTCCTCTGATGCTCCTTTTCTTCAACTTCTATCTCCAAATGCCTGGCCTCCAAATCAAGTCTCTTTAGCTCCAGCTGGATTTTTAAGTCCACTGCAGAAAAGTTGAGCTGTCCATTCTCCGAGGATGTTGTATCTCCACTGACAGTCTGATTGTCCTCTTGGATGCTGTTTTCTGATGCAGCTGTAACCAAGGCTGCAATCAGGTCAGCCTTTGTCAGGTTTCCATGTACCAGTCCCCTAGCCTGGCACATCTCCACCAGCTGGCTCCTTGTCAGCTTTCCTTACTCCTCTACTGACATGCTGCCTGCTCACCCTGACTAACTAAGCTAACAAGAGAAATAAAACAATTGTGATCTGAACTCGAGTATTCTTTGTGTGGCTGATTTAGAGTACAAAAACCTTCAGAGATCACTGCACATAAGCTACAGGATTCACTCTACCCATACCACTACAAGCCAATTAGTATTTGCCAACTAATTAATATGTGATGTGGATATTCCACTAATGCCCAACAATTAGTATGTGAAGTGATCCTACCACTGTAAACCAATTAGTATGGGAGGTGGATATCCCAACCACTGCCACCAATTAATATGGGGTGGATATCGCAACCACTGCCATCAATTAATATGTGACGCCTGTGCCCTGGCCCAGCAATCAAGGAGCCTCAATCCTCACCACTAATACCAGAGAGGGCATATATGAGGAAAGGATAACAAATACACACAGTAAAGTGCAATTTCCCTTAAGAGCACACAGAGATCACAGTCAGTCTGGGGCTGGTTGCTCCCTTGCTCTCCAGGTCCCCAATAAGATTCCCAACTGGCACAGCTATAGAGTCCAGATCTCAGCCTAGCTGGCAAGCTAACCTCCAGTACCCTCTCTGTCTAACCAGTGCTTTGTGTCCCTGCCCAAGTAGCTGACAGACAAACACACTTTGAGATAAGTATTTATACAACTTCACAGACACTCCTGGGAAAGGTTGACACAGATTCTCCAGCTGTGCCCCTATATCCAGACTATATGGTAGTAATTACTGCCACCACCAGCTAAGAATTATCAGCTACCCAAAGGCCCTTAAAAGGGTGTCCAATTATTACTGTGCAATATTATTATCCAATAGTAGTGAGTGTGACTAAACAGTCTTAAGGCTTATTAGAGTGGCTTTGTACAATAAACTCTATAAATATGAAAGGTACTCTAGAGCTTAACTTATCTCTACACAAACCAGCCACAGTTAAAAGGTTTTAACATATTTAATAATAAATACTAAAAACACAAGACAATACTACTATACCACAGTGCTATTCAAGAGTTCAGAGATAACACAGAAACTTAAAATAATTCAGTAGTATAGTTCTGACATAACAGAAAAACACTTAGTCTAATCTTTATAGTCTTAGCTATTTCTACAAGAAAACACACTTCTAAGATACTACTTACATAAAGAGAGCTGAGTTTGATGTCCAAGATCAAAATGCTTACAGTCTCTCTCTGAGCAATAGTTTTTAAAATCACTAACACACATTTCTGCTGGGCCCTCCCAGATTACATCATTCTCATTTAGCTCCCATTACATCATTTCTTTGACAGCCTGGAGTTCCCAGGCCAACAGATTACATCATTTAGCAAGCTAATACCTGCTCAGGAAGCTACAACTATAAAATACATTTCACATGTACACTTTAGCAATTATTCCTTAAGTTAAAACAATAGAAAGAATGTGCTAGCTGACACAGGCTGACTCCAAGCTCTACAGATCAAAGGACAGATTTGAAATTTGAAATTTGATTTTTTAACTTCAAATGAAAGATTTGAAATGCTTGACTTTGTTTTCCTTACAGCAGATGGCAATGTTGCCACATTGTTTAAACAGCATTTCTTTACATTTAAGACACAAGCTTGCATTTTATATTTATATTTACAAATGCCAAAATTATGTATCAAATTCTATTTGGCTAGGTTGGCAGCCTTCACCCAGTCTTCACATCAGCACTGAACATTTGCATAATGATTTTCACTGAATATGGAGTAAGCATGTTTAGACACAGAGGTCTGTAACATTTGAAAAATTTCTGTTAACATTAGACAAACTAGACCAGTGCTTCCCAACCTATGTGCCATGGCACATAAGTGTGCCGAGGCTAAGGTAGAAGTGTGCCGTAGAAAAAAGTTTTCAAAAGCATAGTTTTCAAATCTGAATTGTATTGTAACTATACTATTTTAGTTTCTCAACATGAATATCATCATTAAATATGTGTTACAAATATGTATGTTGTGTTAATCACAAAATACATATTTACTGATGATGTCATCGTGTGTAGAAACTGTATTCAGCACATGGCTTTTGTAGCTTACTACTAAGTTCTGTTGTTTTTTTTTTCATTTCTGCGATGATCACAGTATTTTTTATTCTTTGTAATGGCAAACACCAACGAAAGTTGTAAAAGAAAAAGCATGGTTGCTAACAGTGCAATACGCTTAGGTGAAGATACATGTAACAGCGGCACTGTTGGTAAAAGCAAAGTCACTCGACGTTACCTAGACAGTTACTTAACTTATGGATTCACATGTGTTGAAAAGCAAGGCATTCCTCAACCATTATGTGTTATATGCGGGCACGTTCTTGCAAACGAAGCGATGGTACCAAGCAAGATGCAGCGCCATCTACACACAAAGCACAAGATTTATATAGGGGAAAGTGAGACATATTTTAAACGTTTATTAGATGGGCAGAAGAAGCAAGAGCCATTTTTTACGAAGCATCTTTTGGTTACAGACAAAGCGCAATTAGCTAGCTTTCAGGTCGCAGAGCTAGTTGCCCAAGAGATGAAACCACACAACATAGTGGAGTCTTTGATTATGCCTACATGCAGAGTCATGGTGAAAACAATGCTTGGAGAGGATGCAGAAAAAAATTATATGTAAGATGCCATCATCAAATAACACGGTTGCCAGGCAGATCGAAATGATGTCAGAGGATATCAGCAGCAGTGTGTGCAGTTCGCTTCAGACTTGCAAACGATTTGCTCTACAGATTGATGAATCTACTGATGTAAGTGGAAAAACGCAGTTAATGGCCTTCGTGAGGTTTTCAAATGGAACAAAAATGTTAGAGCAATTTTTGTTTTGTAGAGAATTGATAGAAACAAAAGGAGAAGATATTTTCAAATGTGTGTCACAGTTCTTTGTCGAGAATAGTTTGCTGTGGGAATGGTGCGTGCCTGTGTGCACGTATGGAGCTCCATCGATGACAGGAAATGTGCATGGTTTCGCAAGTATGGCAAAACGCGAAAATCCAAACATTGTCACAACTCATTGCTTCATTCACAGGGAGGCACTTGTCAGTAAGACAATGGGTACCAACCTTCAGTCAATCTTAGATTATGTGATTAAAATGGTTAACTTCATCAAAGTTCGACCAGTCAATTGCAGAGTTTTTGAGGTGTTATGCAAGGATATGGGAGCAGACCATTATTCACTTTTGATGCACACAAATGTAAGATGGCTATCGAGGGTGTACGAGCTGAGAGATGAACTACGCCTGTTCTTCCTACATGAACATGTCAAACAGGACTTTGTTCAATTGTTGAGTGATTCCACCTGGTGCAGCAAATTAGCATACCTAGATGACATTTTTGACGTGTTAAATGCACTGAATTTGAGTATGCAGGGCAACGAATCAAATATACTTTCTGTTACTGACAAACTGTGCGCTTTTCGTCAGAAACTTCGAATGTGGTCACATGAAATAGAATCAACTAATTCAGTAGCTATGTTTCGTCGTGCTGTTGAAGTTGATCCTGGTGCAATTGTGTTACACGACATAGTTATTGAACATTTATCACAGTTGGATGACAAGTTGCAATACTACTTTCCAAGTCTAAATCTTTCTGACAAAGATTGGATAAGAAACCCATTTTATATCCAAGTTGATATGTCTGGCTTACAATTATTAGAAAAGGAACAGCTTATTGACGTTGCAGCTGACAATACACTGAGATTGAAGTTCCTGGAAATGAATTTGGTAGAGTTCTGGATTATGGTTGAAAAGGAATACATGTTGATAGGCAGTAAGGCTGTCGGAATACTGCTTCCCTTCAGCACTACTTACCTGTGTGAGAAGGCATTCTCAGCAATGACACAGATCAAAATAAAACACAGAGCGTGTTTACAGACACTTGAAAATGACTTACGAGTATGTTTGTCAACTACCGTTAATGCTCGAATTTAATTACTTTCACAGTCCTTGCAAAGTCATCCGTCACATTAATACAGTATTGATCATATGATTTGTTAGTAACTATTAACTAAATTAGTAAAATTAATCCTAGCTTCCGTTCTTCTTTATTGATTGTTTAGTTTTTATAACTTTAATTTCATTTAGAAGTGATTTTAATCACTTTCTTTTAGTTATAGATTTACACTTTTACATGAACACCAGGCACTTCTTGCACATCAATAGTGGTGTCAAAATAAAGAATTTCTTTCTCATAAGATTCAGTGCTACTGTAGTTCTGTGTACATGTAGTTAACTTGTATTGACAGAGAACACTACCATGACGGTTGAATGAATGGGGTTGTTGTTAATGTTATAGGCTGCCATGAAAACCTGTATCTTTGTAGAACTGTAGTCGTGCAGTTAATGTGACCATAACGTGCTGGAATCAACAAGCAACTGTCCTCTGTGGACCTCCCAGCCCCATGAACCTTCCAGACCTGGCCATGATCCCCCATCCCCTAGTCCAAAACTCTAACCCAAGGTAGAGAACACAGGCTAAAAAAATAACCTGCAAAACTCCACCAAACAGATGGAGGCCTCTGAGCTCAAAAAGCTAAGAAATGATTTGGGAGAGATTTGATCCCACATGAGGAAGGGATATCCTACCACCAAGCCTGTTAAGTAAAGGAACTTTGAGCAGGAATAAATTACAGTCTGCAGTGGAGACATATCCCCTACCAAAGAGTCAACACCACTCCCCGATCCCCTCTGACTGATAATTTCCCTTTTCAAATGGAGGAAAATATGGGAACCCTAAGGTCTCTGCTAGTATATCACAGGAAGGGTCAGGGTAACAACTCCCAAATGAATGGAACATGACCCTCACTCCACAACAGTGGTGAATGAAAAATCCCAACAGGCGGGACCACTTGGGACACAACTACCTCTTTTGCATGTATTTATCCAGTGTGAGGTAGACAGGGACCTCAAAGATAAGGACATCCCAGACAGGGTCTCTAAATGAAACAACAGCAGAAGGAAAAGAACCATTTCAATGGTAAGCTGCAAGAGTAGCAACTTCAACTCACATAATGAGAAAGGGGCTAAAAGCGGGGGTGGGGGGGTGTTACAGTCCTGAGCCCAGACCAAAAGCCACACAATCCAGTGCAGACATCTACAAGGAGCTTGGGCCACAAGGAAGAACCACAAATCATTCACAAAAGGAAAATATGATAGAAAAAGGAGGTTCCAGGCAATCTTCATTTGACACTATGAAGACTGAAAGGGGGAACCACCTCTCCACATGCCAGAGTGACAACCATAATAACTAAGTCAGAATGGAACACAGAACACTCCTTGCAAACAGGAAGGAAGGATCCTGGAAAGAACTTCAGAAGGACTCCTCAGGGTCACAGAAACCAGAAACAGGATATGGTTGGGAAGCAGATTTCCCAGACCACAAGATTTTTTTGCCACAAAGCATCCTTCCCTTATGTAGGTTGGTCTGTTTCGTTTTGTAGCAATGAGGCTCTCCTTTTTTTTCCTGTTGCTCTCCTTCAGTCCCAAACTCCCTTATGTGCCACAGTCTGAATCATTGGGACTCTGGGTTTCCCCCAGAAGCCAATGCACCAGCCCCTCCCTTTTTTATAATCTGGCAAAAAAGGTTTGGTCAGAGGAATACAGCAGTCCTGGCAGCCACTACTGCTTCTCATAGAAGTAGCTTATCTATGTTAGTAGCAAGGGCCATATATTACCACTAGTATGTGGATGTGCACTAATCATATCTAGGGGATGAGGATTGGGTCCATACCAGGGACATTACCTGCTTCTGCAAATGACATCAACAATGGTCCTACCCCTATGAAGACAGCGTTCCTGCTATCACCAGTCTTGACTTCAGACTTCGACAGAGAAACATCTCAATCACGCAGTTCATAAACATTCCTGAGCCTCCACTCCCTTGAGGAGAAACTAGCTCACTAAAGCTCATCCTTTCCTCTACCCCTTACATGAACTCAGGTCACCTGGGCTGCACTCAGGACTTTAGGTCTCTGCACTAACACAACTGGCTAGACTTCCCAAACCTCAGGAATAAGGGGTCTTGCTCACTTCCTCCCACTGCTTTGTCAGAGGTAGAGAAAGAAGAAAACAGGGAGCCCTGTTTGGGCTCAACATGGGTCATCCTCCATTGCAAAGCCAAAGCTCTCCTGCAAGGGTAGTAGGAGCTGATCTCCCCATCAGTGAGGATACTCTTTTTATCCATAAGGGGGCGTGGAAGGCTTGACCTTGAAAGAGGACCATATTGCCTAGCCCTAGTGCAACAGGAATGCAGGAGGATGGAGAAGGAAGCTTTGCACCCAAAGTGGAGGAGGGTTGCCTTCTCCCTACAAAGGCACTAGGTAGGAACTACAATACCCTGCCTGAATAAGCATGTCCTGTTAAAGGGGGATCAAGGAGAATGATCTTTATTTTAGTTCCTACACTCAAGATTACCTAAGGCACACCAGCAAGTTCAGTCACATACTATTGTGCATGACTAGTCCAGATCTAGGCATAGTGATCACTGTATCTAACAGGTAGAAGCTCAAGTGAACCTCATCCAGGGTAGCCAGAAAATGGGAAAAATGGCCTGTCACTGACACAAGACTCCAGTATAATCAAGGCCAGCCAGTCTTGACTTGACGAGAAAGATCTGAATCTTGAGCAAGAAGACAACATAGTTAAGGGTCCACAGTCCTAAGGTGGCCATAGAGTGAACCTACCCAGCCTATCATTTCACAAAGCCAAAATCACATTCTCATCAGATGACTTTTAGGAATAAACAAACATGACACTCAGAGGAATTTCTCCTTGGAAAGCCCTGGGAAAAGGTGAGCGAGAGTACAACAGGACCGGGACATACTTCAGAAAAGTGCCCTCTACAGTACTACTTGAGCATAATACATCATTTTAAAATGAAATGGGAGCATTTCAGCTCAAGTGTGCCATTTACTCTTTGGTATTTGGCTAATGTGCCGTGGCCAGAAAAAGGTTGGGAAGCACTGAACTAGACAATAGCTCTTAGCACATGTGATACTATAGAACATTTAGAGAAGTAGTTATGCACAAACCCTAGCATTCTAGTATAATCTAACTGTTATCAGTCAGTGTAAACATGCATTTTTCTACAACTGAAATGTAACACTACACATCATCATGAACATTATATAAAGAATGTTAGCTCTTATAAGTAACACATGTATGATATATCTGTGTTGACAAGTAAGCAGCTTTCATCCCAAGATCTCATCTGCAGATAGGCTCCACCCACAAGGAAAACGAGATAAGTAACTTGAAACAAAGAATACTGCTTAAATGTGTTTATGCAGAAACAAATTGGTTTGTGAAGTTTTCCTTGTCTTTCTGTCATACGTGTATGCACATGACTGAAATAATAGCAGAACTGCTGCAACAATAGGAGAATAAATTAATTAAGAGATAATATGGTTATCCAGCTCTTATGCACTTGCTTGACAATAATGCTTTCAATTTGCTCTAGTCATTTTTACAAGAATATATTATACACACACAACACACACACACACACACACACACACACACACACACACACACACACACACACACACACACATATATATATAAAGGACAGAGAGAGAAAAGCAACATTTTGCAGTGTACACATAGCTGTTGTAGCTCAGCAGATGTTTTTTTTTCTGATTATATCCATATAATGCAGTTATAGTAAAGACATACATGGCAATGGATCACATAAACTCACACTGCATTGACAAATCTTTTTCTATATTCAAGGTGAAAGTGGTATTTATCTTGCAAGTAATTTAATACCTGATTGTCCACATAACCTTGATGGTAATTAGACCTTCCTTGGTCTCATTATTTAAACAGAATACCTCATGAAGAGAAATTGAAATCTAGTAACAGTTATTTTTCTGGTATGCTTTTTATATGGACTGGAGTATTACTTTTATGTATCTGGCATTAGTTAATTTATGTTATTTAATTATCTCATTTTATTCTATTTTTTCTATTAAAAACACACTCCCTGGTACTAGAATATGTAATATTTTACATTTAAGGAAAATGCAATAATTAATACAATATGCATTTTTCTCTGCAATATCTTTTACTTTCAAATTTAGTCACAAACAATTTTATAGAAGCACAAGAAAAAAGAATTACATAAAGTATTAACTAAGCCGAAACTATTCAGTGGTCAAAAAGTAGGAATCCTTGGTGATTTATCAGCATGGTGAGTGTAACAGATAGCTTATTAGAGGTCTTTTCCAGTGATATTAGGAAAATATATATTTTTTCATGTGTGTGATTTACTGGTAGTAGTTTGAAGAAGTGAAAGCTATTCCATTGACCTTAACAGCATTAAGAGAAGTGCTCATGTTGTACATATTAAACAAAATGTCGGTTTATTTTTAAGGATGGTAAAAGGTTGGGAGATATCGTGGGGCTTGGCAAGGGATAAGCATATATAGATCAGTAGGTGATTGTTAATTTATTCTTGAAAGGTTTGTATAAGGTTTCACCTTTGAGAAATGTGTATATTTAGTAGACAATTTTTTTCTCTATGAAGAGGCTTTTCATATTAATGAATTGCTAAGTGGTTTGATTTGGTTAGGGATGTGCATAACACACCATATGATGCAACTTTGGTTGAAGTGTTCCAAGACTAACCAGGCAGGTAAAGAGTACCAACTATGCATATTGATGTACGAGGAGTGTTTTTTGTACCTGGTACACTTTGGGTTAATGTGGCAAAGGCTGTCAAGTTGGGATAAACATCTATTGGTTTTTAGAATTTTGCCCTATGTGCTGGTAGAAATTAAACATTTCAGTGCAATTTTGAAGAAAGCATTTTGGAGTATATGTGCTGTTGATAGGAGGCATTCAGCTCATTCGTTTTGGGTTGGCAGAGTGCCTGATGTAGCTTATGAATGAAGGGCAAGGCAGATGTTTTTGCTAATGCTTATTGAACTTAACCTAATAAGTGGACTGTGTGGCAGTTAAGTGATTTAGGTTTTGCTCGTTTTATTTTGCTGTGTAAAGATGGTGTCATATTATGACATTCTTATATACATGGGGGGGGGTGAAGCAAGCTGCTAATTGGCTTGTTGGTCTTTTTTTTTTTTTTTTTTTACAGTAGAGCTTGTCTCCACTTGTAGTAATTTGTTTAATTTAGGGTTTCTGTGTTTACATGAAACTGCACTTATGAATGTTGCTGAACTAGTCGCTATTGATATTTCAGTGGAGATTAAGGAATGCTAGTTGCTAAAAAGTATTCAAGCCAGACTTTCCAAAAAGGTGAACAACATGAACGTGGTAAGGTATGAGGCAAGAGTTACAGATTTAGAATTTCTGACAGGTATACAAAGAAGTGGCATATGATTTGAACATGCTTAGTTGTCTGAACATCTGCTGGAGGGGAGGTGCTAAAGACTGACAAGGAGGGGTTATGTGCAGCAGCTGAAAGGGAAGTATTTCAAATCGCACATGCGAAATACTTCTTATGAAGAGGGTGGTAAGACATTGATATGTACTGCATGAAGCGATATTCAAGTGTAAAGACAAGCTTAGAGTTTCTTGAGAAAGACTAATGAAAGGATGGACTAGACTGTATGTGAGGTAATCTATTACACTCAGACAGTTTTGTTAACACACAAGTATTAGGTTTACGTCTTTATATATTAATATGCTCACATCTATCCATGTACCCATAACCCCTTTTCCCATTTTTGTACATGGAATTGGGGTGGGATATCAGCAGCGGCCATCACCTAGAGCTAATATTCATACCAAAGGGTGGCTAGCCTTGCTGTGGTTATTTTTATTTATAAATAGCAAAGATGTGTTATTTAGTAACAATATTAATTCTGAAAAACTAGGTTGTTATACCAAGATTATGACAGTTCCTTAAAGTTTAGTGATTTCCAACAATTGTGAATATGAACATGAAAAACAAATCAAATAAATGATCATAGTTGGGTCAGACTGAACAATGATTTCACTAAAAAATTTGATGATTTATTTAAACGAAATCAGATAAGGTTGCTGGCCTGACAATTTTATCTCTGAATGCACTGAAACATATCCGTATGTGTCAATACTTTTAATCCATTTGTGGGATAAGAATGACAAATTTAATTGGAAATGCAGCACTGAAATAGGTTTACAACTCAAAGATGGTCAAAGGCTCAAGACATGGAAAACTCTGCCTTGAAGCAAACTAAATTCTTTAAAAAATATAAACAACTGAAATTTTAATTGCTAATTTCAGATAGATCACCAATTTTTCAGTTATTTATACAAACAAATTTTGGAATTTAATTACACTGACTAAGCAAATTTAAATGAATATGTATTGTCAAGTGTATTCATTTTCAAAAGCTGTGATAATATCAGAAAATGTCTGCAAAGCCATTTGAGACACACACACACACTTTATGCTGACAGATCAAACAAATCAAATGAATAAAATAACATGAAAGTGGTGTGATGAGCTTCAGCATTTTATTGGTAAGCTTATCATTGTCAGCATGTCTAGATTTTTATTTTTTATAATGCATTTCTTTCTACAAAGGAAATAATTTTATGTCTGCAGATTTTAGCATGCTATCCATGTGTGTCTATAACTGGTTAGTTACCAAATTCAAAACTGGTATTGGACACTAGACAAATTATTCCAGCTTCTCCATATGATAAATATTAGCAGATGATTCAACAGATTGAGAGGAACAGTCTGCACCTTTATTGAGACTGATGCTATTGTTTTTTTTTTTATCTTATTTTTTTTTTCAGCTATAATGTGAAGGTTGTAAACCTTATATTATTGATACATGACTATGTTCTGTGTGCAAAACTGAAATTCCAGAAGTAGGTACACATCTCATACATTTTTGATAAATGTTGTGTTTATGCAAAGTTTTGGCAGCATGTGCACTCTTGAAACTTGCCTTCAAGAAAGGTGTACACTGTGTGAAGATGAGTTTTTTTTTTTTTTTTTTTCAAAACACATATTATTAATTTTGATAAGTACAACAGACACAATAGAAAAAATACACTGATACAACAAATGCTAAGTTATACTTAAGCCTTAATACTTCAATGGTAAAAAATCATAACCTATATACATACGTGCCAAAATACATCAGAAAGAAAAGAGTGGAAAACAGGAACAGTGCTGTACAAAATGCAAACACCAAGATGAGTTTAATACGATAGCCACTGATTGTCATAACAAACCTTGGCCAATACATTGGGACACTTCTCAATGTAGCAAAATCCAGGAGAGAAAACTCCTTGATTTGGTCAGATTTGTCCTCCTACAAGTGACTTGGAAGACTGTGATACAGATAATCTTTATCTAACCCCATATGAAAAGTCCTACTATCCATTTTTGCAGATAAGTCTTCAGTGTTATGATGTATTACTTATTAATGGAGTAAATCTGGAATTTGAGGATGGATCTTTTAAATAGAAAAAGCAGGATGTTAAAGAATAAAATGAAAAACAAAGTACTACTGCAGTTAATAAACTCAATGATTCAAGCCGAAAATGTAAAACGTCATAAAATATTCGAGTTGAGAAAAGTCAGAAAATAGGCAAAGACTGCAGGCCAGTTTGATGCCAGTAAATAAAACTCAAGAGAAATACTGTGGTATGAAGTGACTGTAGAGGAAAGGACAGAATTTTTTTTAAGTGAGATCACTATACCTACTAAAATTTTCATGCAAAGCTTATAAAGTCAAGGCAAACATAGTAATGCAATTTCTTGAAGTCAGTTAATTATTAAAAATATTTAAAAAATATACTTCACCTTAAACCAAGTGATTTGTTCCAATATGTAGTTCCTACAAAAAAGCCAAATGTGTGCCATGGAAGTTATGTGAAGGTTTCATCCAGTTGAGAGACTAATATAGATCGTCTGAGACAGATGTGTACTTTGAGGATTAATGATGACATAACATTAAACAGATAAATGCCAAGGACAGATTTAAGTTTTGATAAAAACGCTTCAAAAACAGACAGTGCTTTGGAATTCACTAACAATGATGCCAAGATTTTCAAAGTTCATTGCAGAAGATGCCACTGTGAGAAGAGGTTTATAAAAAGCTGCATATCTGCCAAAAAGATTTCTTGCTTTACAACACAAAGCTCTACAATATAATTCATAATGTGCAATGCAGCCATGGAGGTAAG
>NC_056728.1:1932754991-1932757491 GCF_019279795.1 Protopterus annectens | reverse complement strand
TACTTATTAATCGTACCATTTTAGAATCTACAATTCCCTCAATATGGAAAATATCATACGTAATCCCACTCCATAAAGGTGGATCATCCACTGAATTATCAAACTACCGGCCTATAGCCATAATGTCACCACTGGCCAAAATCATGTAAAAATGTCTACACAAACAACTCCTTCACTATCTTACCCAGAACAAACTACTGACCAACTCACAACATGGCTTTAGACCCAATCACAGCACAACTACGGCCCTCCTCTCTTTTACGGACATAATAAACCATAACCGGAATAACAAAAAAATATCTTCAGCACTCTTTCTGGACCTATCAAAGGCCTTTGACATGGTTAACCACCGACTACTTCATGATACCCTAAGAAATCTCCACCTGGATAACCTAACATTAGATTGGTTTCAGGCCTATCTCTCTGGTAGGAAGCAAGCAGTACTTTGGCAAAATAAGCTCTCCAACCTCCTTCCAAACACCATTGGAGTTCCTCAGGGGTCCATACTGGGACCACTTCTCTTTTCAGTCTTTATTAATGACCTCCATAAAGCCATCCCTGAGGCCACCTGTATTCAATATGCTGACAATTCGACATCAGTATGTTCTGACAAATCTCTTGACAACCTACTATCTAAAACCCAAAGCTGTTTTACAGCAATAGAAAAGTGGCTATCTGGACGGCAGCTAATACTGAATCCAAAGAAAACCAAATTATTACTCTTCCAGCCAACCCAAAAACTCTCTAACACTTCCTTTACCATACAATCTAATAATGGGACAATTATCTAACCAGACTCCTACACGAAACTATTAGGGGTGACCATTGATAATAAACTCAAATTCGACATCCACATTAATCAAACTATTAAGACCGTTAACAAGAAACTGGGGTCACTATATAGAATCAAATCCTTTCTAACAACAATTGCAAAAGTAACCATTGCTCGCTCGCATTTACTCTGTACCCTTCTATACGCCTCCCCAATGTTTACCAACCTTAATAAATCTGACCTAAATAAACTATCCTGCTCCTACAATCATATAGCCAGATTTGCAACTAGTAAACCATACAGAACCAATCATTGTATTAACCTAAAATACCTCGGCTGGTTAGAACTCCCAAATCTTCTCCAGCAGAACCAACTCATTGAGGCATTCAAAATACTCAAACACCCCGAAAAGTCTCCAGCACTGGAGAACTTAATCATACCATACATCAATCTAAATAGTCTTCGGTCTTCGTGCAGGACACTTATTCAAACAGTTAAATCCTGTAACTCTGGAGGCGATGCTCTATTTGCCAATGCCATTGGTAAGATATGGAACTCCCTCCCTCCCAGTATCATCACCATTACCTCCCTACCCCACTTCAAAAAAAGTCTAACCCACCATTTCTAGTCTCACTGGCTTTGCCAATGCTCATATCCAGATTAACTTCTTCCTAAAAGCTTACTTCTTTTCCCCTCTATCAAGCAATCTCCTTCTTTTGTACTCTCCGTGACCTTCTCTCTCACCCCCTTAAGATTTTTTTTCTCTTTCTTCTTTTTTCTACCTAACACTCTTCTTACACCTGTTAAATGACGACTACCTAGAATAAGTATAATTTACGCTGTTGTTCGTGTCTATTTGTTTCACAATGATGTCTTGTCTATGAATGCTATCTAGCAGATAAATTTCTTTATTTTTTATTAAATTACACATATGATATGCTCTTTTTCTCTAACTTTGTTTGTTTACCACAATAAGTATTAATATGTATCTATGTAACTTGTATGTAATTTACTGTAAATTGGAGCTTTTCTCCCCGGGCCTCCGCTGAAAATGGACGTGTATCCAGTCGGATTCTCCCAGTCAACAAATGTAAAATAAATAAATAAAATAAATAAATAAATAAATAAATATACACACACACACACACACACACACACACACACACACACACACAGACAGACAGACACACACACACACATATATATATATATATATATATATATATATATATATATATATATATATATATATAAACACACACACACACACACACACACACACACATATATATATATATATATATATATATATATATACACAGATACATATATATATATATATATATATATATATATACATATATATATATATATATATATATATACACACATATATATATATATATATCTATAAATATATATATATAAATATATATATATATATATATATATATATATATATATATATATATATACATACATATATATATATATATATATATATATATACACACACACATATATATATATATATATATATATATACACACACACACACACACACACACACACACACACACACACACACATATATATATATATATATATACATATATACACACACACATATATATATATATATATATATATATATATATATATATATATATGTATATTATAAATATATATAAAACAGTCCAAAACTGTCCACCACAAGGTTAGGCACAT
>NC_056728.1:1932744991-1932747491 GCF_019279795.1 Protopterus annectens | reverse complement strand
TACATTTAGGGATTTTCCTAGAATTGCAGATATATTCACATTGATTATTTAGGAATAGTTTAACAACTGACCATTCAGGTTATGTATATTGAATTATGCTTATAATTATTCATATTTTCCATCTCAATTTATCCAATTGATATCATATAAGTTGTCTATTCTAGTCCTGACCCAAATACTTGCTGTTTAAGATTACCCAATGGGTTTATATATCTTTTTACCACTATTGATTTATGTGTGATTTTGTACTGTAGATAAGCTATTTGTGGATATATACATATTCAATATAAACAAGCATCACTATCTGTATATATATATTTTTTTCCATCTACTTTTTTATACAGTCCATATTCTTATTTTGGTTGAACAAAATAATGGAGTTATCTCCAACCCTGTCTATTGATATGTCATTCACGGTGGCAGAGACGAATTGTCAGCTACCCTTACAAATTCTGACCAAATAATTTTGTTTTTTTCATTTATTTATTTATTCTTTATGTTAGCAGAGACGAAGAGTCGGCTATCAGAAGAGTTATACTGAATTGACTGACCACTGATTGTAAGGGACATTTAGACAAACCTTTTATGTTTATCAAGCTCAAGGTTTAACATATGGACATTTAAGAATCTTTATATACAGTGTGTGGTTGTTTGAGTTGTTGTATCGGACATAAATAACATTGATAGTTATTATATTGGGCTTACTCAGTGCTTTTTCATACATTTCAATAAGAATAGATAATTTAGTTCACAGCAATAGTCTTTTTTTGGGGTCAAGAACTGGATTTTGACATATTATTTAGTATGGATTTGAGTGGAATTTTGCAAGGACTTTCAGCTGATAAGGATAACCTTGATGCTTTTGGTCTTAATACCAATAATTTACATAACCCAACTAATAGTGCAGTTGATGCTAGACATAGATGTGGGTCTGTTTTTCAAAAACTAAACAGAAATATGAAGTCCCTAAGATCAAACATCTGGCACTTGAAATTATTCAAGGCCTACAAACTTAAAGATATCACAACAAGGGGTCTTAGGATTCGTCTTCAACCCCTTGTATCAAGTGTTGATACTCAGTTGTCACAGGATTGGGCTTCAGCTCAACATCAGGCCTCAATGCTTTTTGTTGATATCCTATCTAGTTACTATGAGAGAACTATTGAATCTCAAATAGCAGAAATTCAAACATTTTGTTTGGAAGCTCAAGTATTTGCAACTGCAGTTTTTTTCCAGGAACATATTTCTGATTTAGCCAAAGACTTAGCCAATTTAGAACAACAATTGATGAAGATGAAAATACACAAATTTAATAAGGATTTAGCTGATTATGACAAAGGTAAACCTTTTGTTACATCCAAGAATGTTAGGTTCACTGACAGAACTAACAAAAACAATAAAGGCAGGAAAAGGCCAAGATCTATATTGAGAAGGACAGAATCTACATTTAGTGGCACATCAGAGGATGATACCTCATCTGTTACAGATTATGATGTCCCCTCACGCCAGACGTCCCTAGCTGCTAAGAGAAAGCAGCCAGCCCCTTTAGACACAAGACAAGCAGGGGACGCAGAAAGCACAGAAATAGATATAGGAACATCCACTCTGCAGGCTTTACTACAACAAAGTGTGAAACAGTGAATAATGTTCACAACATTTCATCATTTGAATTATTACCTGTACACTACCAAGTATTGAATAAAGGCCTCAATTTTGTCCCCACTGCACCTGTTTCTGAATATAATTTGTTACAAGATGTCAATGGCTTTTGTAGATTGTTAAATCTTAAGCTATTTTTTTCAGGTCATGACAATACTCAAAGATCTACTGGTTTCAAATTTGGTAAATCAACTTTTACACCACCTATGGACAAACATGTTTCTATCTTCAAAGAATGTGTCATGAAAGATCTACATTTTTCAACATTATATCAACCCAATAGAAATAATCTTACTCAAGCCAAGAGATCTGCTCTTTCCGAGCTTCAACATAATCATGACATTGTCATCACTCCAGCTAATAAGGGGGGAGGAATTGTGGTTATGGATCATTCTAAGTACAAGGCTGAGGCTCTAAGACAACTGTCTGATGCTCGCTATTACATACAGATGGTTGTAGATCCCACACCCAACTTTAAGGCACAAATTGATTCCTTTTTGGATCTGGCAATTGAGGAGGGCATTATTACTAAACAGGTTGGTAAACAACTTAAAGTGGATGAACCTATGCCACAATACCTATACCTTCTTCCAAAAATACACAAAGATTCCAATAATCCCCCAAGTAGACCTATTGTCTCTGGTAGAGGATCTTTAACTGAACCACTATCCGCTTTTCTAACTTATTATCTGAAGCCATTATTACCTATGGTCAGATCAAGGATTCAAGACACTACAGAATTTTCGAATATCATCCAGGATTCTCAGTTAGAAGCGCACTGGTGGTTATGCACATTATATGTTTCGTCCTTATATACAAGTATCCCCCATGATGCTGGTGT
>NC_056728.1:1932674991-1932739991 GCF_019279795.1 Protopterus annectens | reverse complement strand
TATATTTAGAGTTTGACAAACTTCACTAACCTACACACATTTTTCTGTTATTTATGGCAGCCATTTTATTCACAAAAGTGATATGTGTGCATTAAGGAACACAGTACAAAGGTGAGTGAACATGGTATGTGCTTTATTTTCTGAATGATTTGCTAGTACTTGTACTTCTATGTAAAACTATAGAACGATAATACAGTGGTGACATCATTTTGTCAGCATGCTGTGTTGGTACAGGACATATGCAATAGCCTGACTTAAAATGTGCAGTTTCAATGAAAAATAAAGAACAAGATAATAACTGATGTGTAGAGAAGCCAAAAGTTAATTAGGTAGCTCTCAACCCATCACAAGCAGAAAAATACTGCATATACTAAACTCAGCTCATAGTGTATTTGGGATGCATTTCCTCTGTTTTATTGTTCTTATTTATACCGGTTTCTCTTTACGAGACTGAAAAGCAACCATTCATTCTTAAAGCAATAAAGAAGGTAATAGTTAATCTAATGCTTGCTGTAATAGTTAGATTTCCATCTGCTTCCATTTGTACAGTCTATCAGCTTTTAGACTTTTTACTGAAATGGTAAAGAGTATATACTTGTATGTTTAGGAATTAAAATGGTACAAGTGAGGAACATATCCAGAGAGAGTTCCAGTCACAGACATTATCTTGCATAAGATATTCAGTGACTTATAATCCTCAAAGTTAGAATAACACAGAGGATGAATTATGTACTGGGTATGGCTGCTAAAGACAACATTATTGCCCAGTTAAGAAGCCATACTAAGAATAATAAAATTACAAGTTTACAAGGCAGAGTCAATCCATGGATCATAATTTACCACAACCCACCTTAGTAGGTGGCATCCTACTTTTAGAAGGATTAAAACAAATCAAGCCTACAATCAATTTATGGGTGCCTATCAAATCATCATGGCTTGTCTTTAAGTAAGTGAAGGTATTACACTGTTTTATACGCATTCCAGAGAAGGGGAAGCTCTCAGTAAAAAGTTTGTTCCGACACTGTATCTTATTTATTTTTTTATGTAGACTGAAATCTTTACTTTGAATGTTTGTGAAGCCGCTTGTTTTTTCAGTAGCTTGGGAAATCTAGGAGGGATGGTTCCTTAAAAGCATGGAATGGTAAACATAAACCACCTCACAGGATTAAACAAAATATAGTGTATATGAGTAATGTTTCACATTTGTGGTGATCTTTTTGTTAGGAACTTCTGTAGGTCTTTCTAGCTGTGTGATGTGTTTTGATACTAGTATACTAAAATAGGCATTAACCCTATAACTTGCCTGATTACAACACAGTATACAGAAATGATAATGACTTTTGATCTGGGTTAGATGTCTCAAGCTATTAACTGGGCTAGACAGAAGGCTTTCAAAACTACTGTTGCTATATCATGGTCAAAATGTAATGAAGTGTCGATGAACGTTCCAACAACTCTGAAGACTGTATCAGTTTATAATGAAATGTCATCTATACTTTGTTTCTTTGGAGATTTGGTTACCAAAGAAATAAATCCTTCTCTTATTTGCATTCAGTTTCAGCCTGTTTCTAAATCACCACTGATTTGTACGGTTGATTATTTGTTGTACTGGATGCTAAGAAAAGATAATACACAGCTTGCAGTCATTGGTAAATTTAGTTAACCATATGTCTGGATTAGTGGTTTGGTTGTCGGGGAAGTAGATGATGAACAGAAGGCATCCAAGTATGAACCCCTGAGGAGCGCCATTAATCATGTTTTTGCATTCTAGTGGAAAAGGTTACTTTAGTTTAGCTTCAATCTGTAATCTAGTTTGCTATCCATTGTATAACGCAATGGTCAGAAATTCAGTCATTAAATGTTTGTATATTTCCAACATGGGAAATAATGCCAAAGGCCTTTTCCAGATTCAGGTACATAGAATGAACTGCATGGCTGTCACCAACAACTTCAGTAATTTTCCCTGTAGTCTTTACTAAATTAATTAAACATGATCTCTGACAATACTAAACTGCTGCAGGTCTACAGCAATAATATATATTTTCTTAAATAGGCGCTTATGAAATGGCATGGACTATGATCCATAGATTTGTAAACTATGCTAGCCATGCTGATTTGTGTATATTTCCTCAAATTTGAGATGGGTCAACCTTTATGTAGTGGCATAAGATAGTTATATTCCATACCTTGCGAACACAAATGGTGGCTAAGAAGGTTTCATAGAGTGTGTGTTTGCTGTTAGTTAAACAACTAGGTATACTGATGGGGCCCATAGAGTCTGCATTTTTATAATACGTATAGTTAAGACATGTTCCACAATAATTTGTGAGAAAGGAGGGACCTTGAGGAATTTCTAGAACTTCAATTACTTTTTTGGGTTTGAAGTTGGTACTAATTTTTCTTAAGGTTTATCAACATTTTAAGACCTGAGGGAGCAATACAATTATGAATTATTTCAGAGCACTGAGTTGTGTTGTTTCTTAATTACTTGAAGTAGTTAAAAATACTTTCATTACTATTCTTAACTTCTGTATTTTGGGTTCTTCTTTGAGCTTCCTTACTGTAACTTTCAGACTCTTGATGTCCTTTTTGATAAGAGTCTTTAATGTCAGTAAATTGGATTCATTATGGTCTTTAATTGACATTTTTATTACAGAGCTCATTAGTGCTGGAATTCTACCAAGGTTATGTTATTCAGTACATCTGGATCATGTTGTGACCATTTGGTTTATACTATTTGTTTGCTGGGAATAAAATTCATTGACTTACGTGACAGATGAGGCTACATGAGGGCTGGAAATCATGCTGTTGAACTGCAGTAGAATTTAGACAGCTCATCTTATAGTTTTAATATGTTTGTGATAGAAAAGTCCTTGAATGCAGAAGGATTCGTTGTGGTGGGTTTAGGTACTCTAAAGGAAGAGATTTAAATATGTGATTACATTCAATCAAAAATGAAACTGAGCTATCACACGAGCATGACACCAGCTACTTAGCTAATGGGTTAAACTCAGGGCCAGAGTTTTACTTACATGTGATACATGTATAGCAAGTTCCCATATGCCTCTCAAAATGTCCTTCTGGGAAAGCACCTTAGGTCCTTCACACTTACATGACCCATCCTCAGGTCATCATCATATTTGTCCTGTTAGAGAGAACGTAGGGCCCTTATATCATATCACAGATGTTGTACTAGTAAAGCAGCTGTCACCTAGGCTATGTCCAGCCAAGTAGAGCAGATGGTATGTTGTATGAGGTCTGATAAGTATGAGAACATGGCAGTGTTATCTTAGTGGATTGCTGCAGATACTTTTTTATCCAAATTCTTAGAGGTCTGGGGAGGGATTTTAAATGACTTAATCACAGACTGGTTTAATTTGGTTTTGTGGAGATATGGGTGAGGTTATGTGTTGCTCACAAATCATCTATGTAAGTGAGAGTTTGGCCTGCAAGTGGGTGTCTACGCTTTCCCAAATGCCATCACGCTGATCCAATAGTAGTTGGTTATCAGTGAAAACTATGAATTTCCTGCACAGTTTCTGAATATCAAGGGCAAATAACTTAAAAAGGATGGCAAGAAAAGGGATTAAGGAAGACTGGGTGTCTATGTTTCTAAGGTGTGTCAGACTACGAAGAGCAGAAATGATATGTTGAACCAATTTATTCATTAGGCACAGGAGCCATTCTGTGAAAATAACCATACTGTGGAAGAGATTATACAAGGTTAAGTAAAGAGACACCAGCACTGGCACAACAGCTGCTTGAATGTACATCCATGAAATGACATAAATCAGTCTAATCCTAAAGTAGTTTAATATAAAACATGGATTCAGTATAACAATTGAATCAGAGCTAAGATGCAGTGAAAAGTAAGCGCAGTAAGATCCAAGTGTGGCACACAACTAGGTTTGGTAAAGATCACAGTTACAGCAATAACGCAGTAATATATAAATTCCATATAGTAACTATAGTATGAGGGTCAGTCAGGTACACAAAATTGTATGATCTAGAATGACAGTTGTGCAACTATGCAATGCATTCCTTCCAATGATTCTATAACTGCAATTATATAGGATGAAATAATATGAATATTGGCAGTGAAAATATGCACTGCTTAAGAAGGAACTGTCACTTTCCTAAACTTCAAGTTATGACTTATAGATGGACATTTTGTGTTATTCTGTGAGAGATTTCAATCAGGTATTGCACAGGAAACCACAAGATCAGGAAATATAATATTCAGTATCTCTTAGAACTATGTTGACAACCATATGTATTTAACTTAAAAAGGTTATCTCAGCAACACAGCCCACTAATTCTTGGAAGGCAAAGAAATATTAGCTCAATATTTATTTATTCTGAGCACCAGAAACTTTAGGTAACCATTTTGTCGCTGGTCCTCTAACACATAATACAAGCAGGTGGGGGGGTAGGGGGGTTCGATTAGATGCCTTAATACATAGAAACATCAGGATGGATACCAGCATCATAAAGTATGAACGATCTAGTTATCAGGCAGACCTTACATACATACATGTTTACATCTCAACAGCTAACTACAAATTAGCAGTCTAGCTTGCATGCGCTCAGTATTTATACACTTGTGCAAGCCCTTGGATAGCTTCTTAAATGTACACACACACACACACACACACACACACACACACACACACACACACACACACACACACACTGATCTACATCCTCCCTCTTAAAAAAGATTGCCCTTTGAAAAAAACAATATTAGAGTTAGACATGCATTACTATTGATTGACGTTAGAAACAAAACACAATGTTAATGTCCAAGTTGCTTTGTATCTGTCACAGAGTTTACAGATGCAACCATATCATTACTGCTGAACCCAGTACTAAACTGGTGGGAGTCATAATAGATGACCAGCTTAAATTTGATCTCCAGGTTACTAATTCTATCAAAAAGACTCACCAGAAACTTGGACTCTTTTATCGCAACAAGAGACATTTAACCAACACAGCCAGAATAACTCTCTCCCATGCATTTCTTCTTCTCACCCTCCTTTATAGCTGTCAGTTATTCTCATACCTAAACACCACACTCATTACTAAACTGGAAACTAACTATAATAAGGTGGCCAGATTCGCTGCAAACCAAACCTACAAGTCTCACCATTGCTTATCCCTTAAACAATTGTACTGGCTTGAATTCCCTCATCTGCTCCTACTATATCAACTACAAATTATCCACTCCTTCCTCTATCTACCCTCTTTCTGCCCTAGCCTTTTATCTACTATCTTTAAATATTCCCCAACCAAGACACAACGCAGCTCAGACCAGGACTTCCTACAGATTTATAAACCCAAAACCAAAACAGGATGTTTACTCTATAATTATAACCCTGCTGCAACTTGAAACCAACTACCCCAAGAAATTAGGTCCCTTGACCATACCAAGAATTTCAAGCTAGCCACTCAAAGATACCTAACAAAAAAATGGTCCTGCCACTGTAGTCTTCCCCCTGAAACTACCCTACCCCAGCTTCTAATGCCTCCCCCTACACCAGTCCTCTCATTTTTATTTCCCTGTCTCCCACTATCTCCTTCCCTTTTATTCGTTCTCCCTCAATTTCCTCTCCTCCCTTATCATAATAAACTTCTACCTCTCTAACTCACTGTTTAACCACTTTATCTCAATGCTGTTCTTTTTGTATACATACCGTATATAACCAAACAGGCATTATTCCTTTTATGACATTGTACCCTAACGTATTTTGCAGGTGATTGTAAATGTTACCTTAACTGTTTGTTTAGTTGCAAAAGATATTTTCTTATTTATTTGTTTGTAAAATTTAAAACTCACTGATGAGCTTTTCTCCCAGGGTTTCCACTGAAATGTGCCAAACGCTCGATTGGACTAACCCAGTTAACAAATGTAAAATAAATAAATAAATAATAAATATCTGGTAACATAACAATGTGGACCAAATTTAGCAACAGGGACAGTCTGTGGTGCATAGCTCGTATCAGGAACTTCTGGATTCATCACAGGAATGGGAATGTCCTCTGGAACTTTCTCAGGAATTGGAACACTGGACAACTCAGTTTGAGATAAAGAGTCTTTCTTACAGGCTATGTGCTCTGGTAAAGGCTTGGACACTGGTCTCAAATGCTTCTGATTCCACCTAAATCTGCTCCTAGTGATTCCACAATGTATGATCTTGGCTCTGGACCAGTATTCTTCACAACACCAATCCGATCATAACCTTTGGACGTCTGCATCCTTAACACTTCTTCTCATAAAGGATTGAACAGTTTGCTGGCCTTATTGTAGTAGGACTTCTGGGTTAGGCACTTCTTCAACAGACTGGTTTTCACTAACCTGTTGTTCTTGACCCATGGAACCAACAACTGGCTACTGATTGGTAATGTGGTTCTGGTTTGTTTCGACAGAAGTCTCTGAGGAGGTGATCGTGAGCCAAGATGTTTATCAGCAGGAACATTTCTAAGATTCAAGCGATTCAGGAAAAAAAAATCACTATTAGCTCATTTTGACTTCTCAAGTAACTGTTTTGCACTTTGAACTGCACATTCTGCTAAGCCATTTGATTGCGGGTACTCTGGACTACTTGTGACATGAGTAAAGTCCCATTCTTCAGCAAATCTTTTGAACTGTTGGCTTGTAAACTGCATTCCATTGTCAGAAACAACATTGTGTGAGGTAGTACATGGTAGCCCAGGAATCTGGTTTAGCTGAAGTGGTTCCTTCTGTTGATGTGGCTTAGTACCATTACACACTGAACAAGATAAAAGTGCTCTCTCAATGTCTTGTGACATAGAAGGCAAAAATACCAGTCCTCTCACCCTCCTTTTGGTAGAATCAACTGCTGATTGACCATGATGCAAGACAGTAATGTATTCTGGTTGCAAGGACTTTGGAACAATCATTTTTGGACCTTTTATAATGATACCATTGTCAGACAAAATCTCATCTCTGTATGGAAAACAAGGTTGCACTTCTTGGAGTAAACTAAATTGCTTTGATGGCCATCCTTGTTGAATAAAGAGGTCGAGCCTCTGTAAAACTGGATCTGTGGCTGTGTGATCGCTCAGGTCATCAAGACATGTGGAAGAAAAATTTCTCACTTCCACGACTTCAAAATCAAGGTTCTCATTCTTATGCTGTTGTGTGGTGCTTCTGGGTGACCTGTATAATGTATTAGCAAGATAAAGAAGTTTGCCTTTCTTGTAGACAAGATTGAAATAGTACTTTTGCAATCTCAGCATCACATGTTGTAGTCAGGCTAGAGCTGAATGCATAGGCATTCTCAAGATAGTGACTAAATGTTGGTGGTCTGTTTTGATCTGGCTAGGTCTACCATAAACATAATCATAGAACTATGAACATGCAAAGTCAATTGCCAAAAGTTCTTTATCTGGGCATACTGCATCTCGGTTTGGTTAAGAGGTTTCAATGCATAGGCAATAGGTTGATCCTCTTGTAGAAGAACTGCACCAAGACCAAATTTCGAAGCATCACAGGAAAGTGTAACTGGTTTAAAGCATCACAGGAACGTGTAATTGGTTTGTGAACATCATAATATCTGAGAATTGGTGGACTAGCAATTCTCTATTTTAGGACATCAAATGTTGTTTGGTATTTCTCTAACCAAGACAAGGATGCATCTTTACGTGTCAACTCTCTAAGCGGTGCTGAAAGTTGGCTCAAGTCTGGAATGAAATTGCTTAGGTAGTTGACAATGCCAAGAAAATGTTGCAGGGCTTGAACATTGTCTGGTGCTGGCATCTGGAGAATGGCAGTTTGTTTGGAAGGGTCTGGTCGTAAGACTGTACTAATAATAAATGACCAACATAAGTAACCTCTTGTAGCCTGAACTTGCTTTTGTGTGGACCGAGCTTAAAAGTCACTTGACATGCCCTTTCTAGAACTTTTCTGCAGTTTCTGTCATGTTCTGCTTCATCACGACCTCCTACCAGTATGTCTACTATGATAGCACAAGGATACCAGAAAAATGTGCTCCATCCCACAGTGAAAGACTTCACTTGCAGAATTTATCCCAAATGGCATTCTCAAAAATCTGTACCTGCCAAATGGAGTACTAAATGTAGTCAGCAATGATGATTTCTTTTCAAGCTGAATTTATCAAAATGAACACACTGCATCCAAGACAGAAAAATAGTGGCATTTGCCATTAAGGCTGTGACTTCTTTGACTGTGTGCATTGGATGATGAGGTCTTTTTAGTGTTTTGTTCAAATCTTGAGGATCAGTACATATTCTAATGTCATCTGAGCTTTTCATGAGGCTACCATCATAGAAGATACCCACTCAGTTGGAGTTTCAACTGGACAAATCACACCTTGTCACACCATTGTATCTAACTAAGCTTTGACTCTGCCCTGCATGGCTATTGAAACGTTATATGCTGGCCTAATAACTGGCCTGACCTCTGGGTCTAGCTTCATGGAGTACACAACTGGAAGTTTACCTAGCCTATCTTTAAAAAGATCAGCATAGGTTGAAAAAATGTGCTGGGTGAAATTAGAGTAGTGGTCTTTTAAACTAACAGGGTGGGCTTCCTTATTAAAGGAAAACTCCACCCTAGAACTAAAAAAACTTTTTGTTTTGCTCTGCCTTTGTTTCATGACCTATTTTAACATCTCAAAAACACTCTAAGTGCTTTATTTGTAATTTGGCCTGTTTTCCACAACATGGCTACCAATGGGACTTGATGCATCAATGTGATCTTGTATTCCCTCAACCCTTTCTCTTTCCCATAATTCTTTGTATGACTCATGCCAGACATAAGGAAGTAACTTTGAATTCCCATGTCATTAACATATAATGGTATTTGGGAGGGTTACTATTATTTTCTTTACCTTCTGTAAAAGCTCTGCTTCTTTTCTGTCTCTAATCACCCCCATTTATGTTTGGCTCAGATCTTGTTTTACACTGTACTTAGAAGTTATCCAGCTACAGACAGAAAAGTAACGAAATTGCAGGCCTTTGTTCAGGGTTTTCTTTTGTAATCTGAGGAATTGATTCTGCATGGGTCTCTCAGTGCAGTGACAGTTTTAACACCTCTAAAGTATTGTGGGGGAAGGGGACTCTGAATTCCTCAAACTACTAAAGAAAATACTTTTTTGGAACAAATCAGTTCCATGACTTGTTTTGTGTTGGCAGTATCTCCAGAAATTTAAATAGTATTGTCAAAAATAGTACCACCAGTTGTCTTTATGGTGGAAAAATACCCTTTGTTCATTTTAATACTTTATACTGCAGAATTTCCCAAGATTTATTTACTAAATCATAACAATGAATGGACACCCTTACAATAATGCATATAATTGCACCAATATCTCTTTTTTAATTTTTATTCTTTCATTGGGCTCCGATTTGGAAACTATATAGTTTTTAATTTTTAAAAATCTATTTTTTATTGACTGGTAAATGACTTGTCCTCCTCACATACTTTTTATCTCTAACCTCACTTGCAAGACCATGATTAAACACAATAGAGATGAATAACTTAGACTGGTCAATTAACCAGCTTGTTTTTTCAAGAAGTGATGATACAAGAGTTGAAGAAATCTATAGAATCATAAGGAGAACACATACACTCCATACAAATAGAAATACTGAGTCAGGAATTAACAATGGGCCTTGGATTAGTTGAGAGGCAGAGATTTTTACTATTTAGCCATTATGTCACCCCAGTTACTTGCATTAAATTAAAGCTATGGTTTATCAGAGCATTCACAGAAATCTGTGAAGCTTTCTCTGTTCTTAGTTATTCCACTATCTCTGTTGGCCCTGTTGCATATCATTCTATTTATTGAGCATGGTAATCCTTCTTTCTTCAGTTACTTTGAAAAGTCAGATCTGTTTCACTGAATTTGTGTTGCATTCTTGAATATGTAGTTAATGGCAGTACAACATAAATCTAAAACAACGTGGACTGAATGGCATAGACTAGCCTGAATACATTAAAATGCCTGAACTGACAGCATACTGCATATTTCCATTCTATGTGCAGTTGCGTATCACTACCCATTTCATTCTAACAGTACCAGTACACTGTGATGCAGTCAAACATTTAAACATAGTACTGAATGTACATGTTTCTTGCGTAAAGAATAGTGTATTCATGTATACCTTACTGACAATATAGTATACCTGACCCACAAATGAAGTCTGTAGTACATCAGTGTAGATTGCCTTCCTCATGAAGGACTACATGTGTAACCATCTTTGATGTTCTGTTTTTCCAGACATTTGTAAGAGATAATATGACCCTGGTGGTCACTCCATAGTAGTCTTATATGCATATTAATCCTTTTTTGTGGTACATTTCTGAACTGCCTTAACAACGTAGCAAACCAGATCTGCATTCACTTCGGTGACACCATGTTTCTCCAAATAAATGCATACGTGCATACATACATACATATTTAAACAAACAAATACTGCAAGAACTTTGCAAAAGGAAATGTCTCATTCAGGCATAAATGTAACTTTACAGTATTATTGTCACTTCGGTTGATGTAGCCTTGTGTAATATTACACAACACCACAGTTCTTTCAGCATGTATATAATGCCGTAAATGAAACAACATGATGCCATACTATTGGATAATTAATTATATAGTGAAACTTTTCCCTTGTAATAAACAATACACACAATCCCTTGGCACAACACTAAGAAACACAAAGAAAAACAACAAAGAAAAAATATTTTTTTCTTTCATTCAAAGTAATGGAAAATAGCTTCAATATATACCCCTTTCAAAACTTTCTGATAATGATGTAGTTTATTTTAACATATGGTAAAATTCTTTGTGTTTATTGCTTTATTTGCACTCATGTGTGCGAGCGTACACATGTATGTGTGCATTGTGCAGAATGTATTCAAAAACAATTCTTAGAATATCCCCTGCAAGAAGAACTCCTATCCCCTGCACAACATGGCTTCCATCCTTCCCATAGTACTAGCATTGCCCTTCTGATCTATATAGATACTGTGAATAAAGCTAGAGATAATGGCAAACTAGTCTCTTCCTTACTTCTGGACTTGTCGAAAGCATTCAATACAGTCTGTTACAGCAAACTTTTACTTCAAATGTCCTCACTAGGTCTCCCTCTCTCTCAGTCTACCTTTTTGTGGTTCAAACGCTACCTGTCTAATAAGTATCAGCCAGTAAAATGGCACTTCGTGTTCTCTCCTTACCTCCCAGTCACCATTGGTGTAACACAAGGCTCTATCCTTGGTCCACTTCTCTTTAACATTTTCCACAACACCCTCTACACTTCCACACAACAGGCCACCCTAATAAAATGTACAAATGATTCCACTCTCATTTGTACATCTAACATGGTACACTTCCAAAAAATTACTCTGGAAGCTTTAACAGCTACTGAAATGTGGCTTTATAACAAACAACTCATGTTCAACCCAAAAAAGACCAAACTACTATTTCTTTTTACCAAATCTGTCTCTCATGAAAAAAATAAATAAATTTAAAGTTCTCTCTCTTGATAATGCAACCACTGAAGTCACTTCTCATAGCAAACTATTAGGAGTGATAGTGGATGATAATCTTAAATTTAACCTGCATATACAAAACTTCATGAGAAAAACTCATCAAAAATCAGGGATGCTTTATAGAGCCAAAAGTTTTCTCACAGACGCAACTAATACTATACTTGCCACTACTCATATCCTCCCCACTCTTCTTTATGGCACTCCCGTCCTTACTAGTCTCCAGGCTTCACAAAATATAAATCTTGAACAATGCTATAACAAAGCTGCCAAATTTCCAGCACATATCCCTTTTAGCACCCACCACTGTATAGCACTGCAAAGCCTTAAATGGTTAAAACTGCCACATCAATTAACATATACACAAATTCTTACCAGGTAAAAAATTACCCAGTATCCATCTCCCTGTCCAGCACTAAAAAACATTCTATACAACTATGTTCCCAATCGGTCACTGCAATCCAGTGACCAAAATGTCCGGTCTACAAACCTAACAAATTTCCTGGTCATAGTCTGTACTCATACAAGGTTCCTAATGCCTAGAATCCCTTACCTGTATCCATCAGGTCTATACCCTCCCTCCCATCTTTCAAAGCCACTCTGAAAGCCTTCCTAGCTAAAATCTGTCTATGTTCTTGTCAAAACCAGGATAAACTATATCCCTAATTGTGAACTGCTTACCTTTCCTTCCTTATACCTCCTTAATATCCCTTCTTCACATATTTCCTTACTGCTGTCTATTTCTATTCCCTGACTTTCTTAATACACGATAAGTATGTTTTTCCCTCACTTCATATTGCAATTCCTATTTGTATTAGAATAATTTAACTTCAATTTCTCTACAAACTGCCTAAAATATATATAAATGTTAAATGATTGTCATTTACCTTGTATTGATTCTTTACCAATTTTTTTTTTTATATTACATCTAATCTGTTATAACTATTTAAACTGCAGATGTTTTTGTTATATTTTTAAAGATTGTAAAATTGTTGTTCTTAAAAGGTTTTGTAATAACTTAGAGCTTTTCTCCCTGGGCCTCTACTGAAAATGGGTTGCTACCAAATCAGACTTTCCCAATAATCAAATGTCAATAAATATAAGTAAATAAATGTGCATAGGTGTGTGTGTGTGTGTGTGTGTGTGTGTGTGTGTGTGTGTGTGTGTGTGTGTGTGTGTGTGTGTGTCTAACTGGGTGACGGTCTACTACTAGCACTGAAAATGAAGGTCTGATATTAGTCCTATGTAAATTTCATTAAGCTTCATACAAGGGGGTAATTTTGGCTATCTCACATTTATTTTAAAATTCTGGGATTAATTATTTTCATTGTCTTCCCACTGTAACTCTCAGTGGAACGCAACTGCAAATTAAACAATTCATGACTACTGTACAGATACACAAAGCTATCACTAGAAATAATTCTTAATTCTTAAAACACCTGTACATCTAAAATGTGCATGCGTATTTAGTAGCCACAGCAACAAAAGTACTACTTTCTCCCCTTGGAATCTCAATTTTAATCCTGAGAAAAAGAGGTGCTCACTTAAAAATTTTAAAGATTTCTTGTACTGTATGCATATATTTTAACCATCCAGCACAAGAACTATATTTAGCCTCTCTCTCATTATTTCTGAATTTCTTTAATGGCACCAACAGTAAATGTTTTAACATAACTTTTGCTTAGTTTTCTCATTATGCATTTTTTTTGAACACCTAAAAATTGTAGTAGATAAATTCAACCTACTTCTCTGACAGAGGTGACCGTATAGCAGCATTTCTATGAGATGCTCAGAATACACACTGATAACTAATAAAATGTTCTTGTGTTAGTACTGGCATGCTATGCGAGTACTGCACCCACAGGCCTCCAAATCCACACTAGCTTTTTATTTCTTAATTTAGTAAATACCCCATGGCACCTAATTTCTCTGATCTTTTTATGATCTTAAAGATGCTTGTGTTGAATCACATTCTTTAAATCTGAATTAAATCTGAAATATTTTTTTAGAAAATTCCTTCAGAAGCCATTCTTATGTGAAATGAATATTATTGCAAACCTATGCCATAACATTTAATAAAAATATTAATGATGCCATATATTAAAGCTATCATACATTCAAAATAGTTTAAGAGAATATTTCTCTTATTTGATTTGGCTGCCTATTCATTCCATTTGTGAATATTAAAGACAAATATGTAATTATTTTGGTAATGTCACTGTTATTTAATTGAAATGCTCCTAATAAAAGACCTAGTTGTTAATAATGTTTACCTAGGCTGCTGATTATGAGAATAAAAAAACCTCAAGACAGGAGTATCACTGTCCATTAACAGACCAATAAATCTTATCATCAAATATAACGGTCCTCATCTAAAATAAAGATTGTTTGCAAGTAATATTGCAAATATTTTTATTTATTACAATAATAGCCAGTGTACAGTTATTTTCCAGATGGGGCTCTAAAGCATTAAAAAGGAAGTGTAACTATGAAGACAATTTAAATGTTCTGTGAAGCACAAGTTATTCCCTGATATAAGGCATGAACAAATATGATATTCACAAGAAATCCCCAAAATTGCTCAAATGAAGTTAAACATCACGATGGTATAAATCCCTCAGAGATAATACTGAAAAATGAAATACCGATCCCAGTACTGGCACTGTTAAAACTAATAAGATAGTAAAAAGAAATCACCCTGCAACTTCTTCTGCAAATACTAATGACTTCAGTTAGCATAATGATACCATTTAAGCAATATCACTGGAAATCATGGTTATGTTAGTGAAACAGGCCACTCAAAGAAAACTTTATTTTGGCTTTTTCTGGTTAAGGGTCACCACAGCGAAACTCTGGTCTGCTATTGATTGGCAGTGGATTTTTATGGTGCCGAGGTGCCAGTCCAATGCGCAAACTTCAAAGAAGGCACACCCACCTGCATGTCTTTAAATGACACTCGACCGTAGGGAGGACATGCAGACTTCACACAGAAGGTGCTCTAGCCGAGAATCGAACAGGTGAACCTCTTGCTGTGAGGCGACAATGCTAACCGCTGCACCACAACTCAAAGAAAGCTCTTTCATATTACGCTTTACTTGGCAGATATCATTATTATACAATGTTAATTGAAAGACTGCCAAATTCCTTATTTATACATTAAATATTAATAAAAGTAGTGTTACTAAAAATGTCAGGTTCTGATGCTGAAACAAAAAGACAAAGCTACTTCTTTCATCTCTCCATGCACAGAATGTACATGCAGTTATATTACTGATGGTGAGAATCAGTATTGTTTACAGTCAAACCTGATCTAGTTACAATGATATTTATGGAAATGTATTGCAAATGCTGGATCAATTTATTAGAGTCATTATTTTTTACAAGCTAACAAGACAAAAATAAACTAATACTTTCACTAGAGATACAGTTATTCTGAAATTTCTCAAATTCTGTAGTTTTATAAAATGATATTCATTTGTACTAACAAAGTCATACGTATATCAAATAAGTTATAACTAAAAAAGTCTTTAGAATGATAATGACATGAAATTATCAGTTCACATCTGTCTAATTATTCTGTTATATTTCCTTAAATAAACAAGGCTGGTCATAACTTTGCAATACCATTTTATTGCTTTATGATTAAAGAAATAATCACTGGAAATGATTACTATACTAGGAATTAAGCATTTGCTTTATTCACGTTTTATTATTTCTAATATGAATTCTCAAACTGTGATAGTGGCTAAACATGTGTATTATACTGTCAATTCTCATAATAGCAGGATATTATAAATATTTATTTAAATAGCCACGGTTTCATATTGTGTATAGTGGTAGTCAAGTGTTGATTTTTTTTTTCTGAGCAAAGGTTTTTAGCCTCATTAGCTACCCAACAGTCTATTGCTCTATTAGGATTTTAAGAATTCTAGCCTTACATTGCCGTTGTAGTTTTTAGTCCTTATATGTTTTGTATTACTACCCCAGAGGTGAGCAGAATAAGGATATGCTGGGGGGGGGGGTCTATATCACATCGTCTAACTTACTGTTTGTCGAACACGTCTTCATCAAACTCACTGTCTAATCCCCTTTTTGTCAAACGAGCATTTTACTGAATATTTTCCCAGGAAAATAATGTAGTGGGATATGATTGGGAATGTGCCCTTTACCCCAATTTATTGCAATCTCGGACTTGGTATATTTATTTAGGGATGTCTGCAGGGCACAGCCCCCCACCTGAGTGGGTTTTAAATGTTGTGCTTTTTTGTGATGATCAGTAGTTGTACTACCAGTTATTTTCCTGGGAAAATATTGGCTAAAATGATTGTTTGGTAAAAAGGGGTTTTGACAAAGAGGTATTCAATAAATAAATATGTTTGATGATGTGATATATAGACCCATTGGGACAGGTCTTCTTCAAAAGATAAAAGTTTCAGAACTTTGAATGTCATATGGTCAACGAACATATGATCAAAGTTCTGAAACTTTAAAATTCAAATAAACTAAAAACAGAAAAGGTTTTCTTTAATATTTTTCAGGGGGGCAAGACTCCATGCAACCCATCTTGTGGGGTGCTGTGCCCCCACACTCCCTGCTACTTAAATATACCAACTCCAAGATGGCGGTACAGTGAGGAAAATGGTAAATTCCCCATTCCGCACTGTACTGTGATCTCTATTCACAAAGTTCGAAGTTTCAAAACTTCGATCATATGGTCATCAACACAACCACACAGACACATACAGACACACTCACACACACTCAAGCACATCGACCATATGATGTTCAAAGTTCTGAAACTTCAATCTTTTGAAGTAGATCTGTTGGGACATTTACTTGCTGTATCCTTGATGGACACGAGTGCTAAACTGGGAATGAATTTGTGGTTTTCAATCCATTCATCTAAATTATATTTGAATAGATTAAGAGAAGAACTTTGCTTTCTGCGGAGTGGAAGATGATTTCACCGAAGAGATATTCTCTGAGATACATATGTATCCCTCCTACATGTTCTACATACATTGCAAAAGACATTGAGATTCCATTTGCTTTCTGTGGAGTGGAAGATGATTTCACGAAGAGATATTCTCGGAGATACATATGTATTCCTCCTACATGTTCTACATACATTGCAAAAGACATTGAGATTCCATTTGCTTTCTGTGGAGTGGAAGATGATTTCACGAAGAGATATTCTCGGAGATACATATGTATTCCTCCTACATGTTCTACATACATTGCAAAAGACATTGAGATTCCATTAGTGGGTATTTGCATTACCATTGCACTTGTGAATTTATAATAGGTCTGACAGGATAACGTTTGCCAAAGCTCTCTATGTGATGCAGAGGTCACCTCATACTAGACTGTCACCTCTTAGCAGCCTGCTACTTGTACAATAATTAAATTTATTGCAAGGAGATCATAGCTTTTAAATGCACAAACGCACAGACACATATAGACACACTCATACACACTTAAGCACACACAAACACACACACACACACACACACACACACACAGTCACACATACATTCTTAAGCACATGCATACACAAATGCGCACATACACATAAGCACAAACACACACAAATGCGCACATACACATAAGCACAAACACACACAAATACGCACATACACATAAGCACAAACACACACAAATAAGCACATACACAAGCACAAACACACACAAATAAGCACATGCACATAAGCACAAACACACAAATGTGCACACACAAGCACAAACACACAAATGCGCACACATAAGCACAAACACAAATGCACACATACACAAGCACACACACAAATGTGCACATACACAAGCACAAACACACACAAATGCACACACACATAAGCACAAATGCATGCAAACACACACATACACATAAGCACAAACACATGCAAACACACACAAACACACAGACAGATAGGTACACAAAGTACAGTTCTGAAGGTGTCACTTCTAGTATTACCTAAAGCTAATATATAGAGTAAATTTTTTTGCAAGCATTGAAGACAAAGATCTGTATCTCTCTTTTTATTGTTATTCTTTTTTTACTTGCATTCTAAGATTTTCCAGATGTGTAAACAGATTTTCTTAGCTGTTGCACCATCTGACACCCGTGTCTTTCCTGAAAAGGTAATCCATTTTTAATATGATTCAGTTCACAAAATCATTTAATTGGTCTTCAAAAAAACACTATTCATTGATGTTAGTAATTTCATTCTATTCTACAAAATAAAATAAATAAATCATAATTTACAAAGAGTCATCAGTACAGCTTTCCATTTAAGAAAGGCTACATGTCTACTTAATTTGTATACGTTTTGTGCGTGTGTGAATACATGTGAATGCATGAGTACAGTGAATGTGTGTGTTGGTTTATGGAGGGTGACTGTGAGCTTGTGATGTGTATGTGCATGCATGTGTGTGTGAAGTGTCTGTAGGGTGAGTGTGTGCATGTGTATGTTGTTTGTATATGTTTTTGAAAACAGTTTACAGTCCCTTCTTCTGAATGCATTAAACATACTAAAGAATTTAATCTCTGTCAAAATTTATATTTGAGTTTTGATTACAAAAGTTTTCTTTTAACAGTAATTGTATACCGCCATGAAAAAAATGAAGATAAAACTGTTTGAAGTCATTTGTTGATATAGTTGCCTTTTTCATCACTTTCCCTGCTGCACAGCTGCACAGTATACTCTAAATTAGAATGGGCAACCTGTCAGAAGTTCTAGACTACATGAGAGTCTCACAACTTCAAAAACGTAAGTGCAGCTAATACTTTACAAACTGCAAATTGCAGAACTTCCTGATTCTCATTTTTTGGCTGCTGTACCTCAGGAAGGTTGAATTATCTGAGATACATCAATTACTTGTACATATCTCCCACTGACTGCACTTACATTTTCAAACATGCAGGACTTACAGTACTGGGTCTTAGACTTTCACTGGAAACCTTATAATGCTATGCTCTTAGCAAGTAAATACGGGTGCTAATAGTCATTACTTGAAGCGCTGAAAGCATAACAGGAAAACACAACAACATGGTCCATTTAACAGTTAAAAAGAAAGTGCAAAAAGCAATCTCGGTAATATCTGTAGTGCAGGTAACACTATTCCAGCAAGGGAGGTAATTAACAATGACTGGCATAGACCACATCATCCCAAGGTAAAAATTACATTTCTCTTGCATTTTCAGGTGGCCTTTTGCATTTTAGATATCACTCTGCAAGCATTCTATTGCTGTTCACTTTATGACTTGACAGTAAGAAAAGCATAATTGGGCAAAACAAACCCACACATAATGTACACGATTTTCATGCTTTTCACCTCTTTTTTTCATACCATATAGACTGGGATATATGATGAAGACTCAATTAATATGTTTATCAAGGAACAAGCAATAACATTTATTTACAGACCAGTGAGTATGCAGGAGCATTTCTTATGCTACCCAAATAATGTAGATTATATAAAAGCAGACATGCATATTCTTAGATAGTGTAAACAGACTTAGCATAATACAAACATTTGTTTTTTTAAGAATCATTTACCATATTCCATTTTGACAGACACTCATTTTAAGAAATATATTACTCCTATAAATTATTTATCTAGCCCACATTCCAAATGAGTTGCCCTCAGTGTAAGTCTTCTCTGATTCTGAAAGACCTGCTCTCAATGTAAGTGATTTGCATAACTGCAAGGCTTATCTATAATCAGGCTTTCTATGGGGACCAGATTCTAAAACACTTGCTGTCAGTCTGCTCTCAGTGTAAGGGGTCCCTTACACTGAGAGCAAGTCTTTTGGAATTGGGGGCTTATGTCTTAGTATAACATAAAGATGATGGGACCACTCCCAAAAGACTTGCTCTCATTACAGGTGACCACTTACACTTACACTTAGAGCAGGCTGAGGCCAGGTCTTTTGGAATCTGGCCCCTGGTGTAAGGCCATTTATAGACAGGCCTTACACCAAAATAAGTCACTTACATTGAGAACAAGTCCTTCAGAATCAGAGCAACTCTTTTGGAATCTGGTCCATTATTTCCCATGTTTTATATGTAATATAGCCTGCCAACAAATAGTTTTACAGTTTCCTCAAGTAGATGTTTAAAAATGTTTACAATAAAATAACCCTACCTTCTGAAGAAAAGAAATGTGTAAACCACTTGATTAAGTTGATGTTGATAACTTCATAAAAAGTGAATTAATGCTCCCAAAAACTGCATGTTTGAATAGATCTTACCAGATTAATGAGTTAAGAACTAGCCATTTCTTCAAATGCTCTGAATCTAGTCAGTATTTTTGTAATGATTTTCTCTCTCATTCCTGCTATTTTTCTTTCACTGTATTTCATTCCTTTGATACTGCTTCTGTATCTAGATCTTGTTTTTTTATTATTTTTATTTATTGTTTCCTCCTTTTTGGGTTCACTCTTTCATTCCCTTTTCACTGTTCTGACATTTCATAGGTTCAAAGTTAAGTACTAGGTTAGCTGCCCTTGTGGGCCATTTTAAGCATAGGCAGTTTCCCTTCCAAAGGTGAGAACCAAAACCATTATATGTTCCTGCCCTTTGTTTTTATCTACCTTGGATCATTTTGCATTCCTCTTGGTATTCTCTTCACTTTGGTTTTGAAATTCTAGCATTTCATCTTTCTAGCTTATAATTCATTCAACTCTAGATCTTCTGACATTTCCTCTCATTAAATTTCACTATTGCAACATGTTATCTTCATGCTTTTTAATTGCTTCAGTATTCCCTTATTCTTTTTAAAGGCATTCCTTTAACTTCATGTTCACCTATGAACATGCACACACCTGTAAGTATGGTGCAACTACAAGAAGATAACAACTAATTGCAGAAGTCTCCATTGCCTGAGGCACATGACACTGAAGAACAGAAGGCTGCAAATTGATTGGTTAAATTTGTGGTTTCACAGGAAGTTGTCAACATTTCAACTAGCTTCAGTATAACATACCTGAAAAGTGAGCATGTCATATCAAAACAATACAGAGACACGATATAACGATCAGCGGTATTCTAAACAGAAGTAGCTATAAAGTTAGAAGGGTGTTAGTCACAGTGCACATTATGATAGACTGCCAACTGGCCAGGAAACTTCAAGTGTTTAATTTTTCCCTTAATAAAAGAGTATGAAAAGTATTAAAACTAAATGAGAAGACAGTATGCTTTGACCAGAAATATTATTCCACATTAAGCCATCTATACCATGAGAATTGAATAATGTATGTATATGTTATGTTGTTTTGTTAGTGGGTAAAATACTATAAAACAATAATATCTTCTCATTTTTTGACAATGTTAACAACTCTAACTCACAAACAGGAGCAGAGTCTGTAAGCACTAATGCTGTTCAGCTTTTCGTTTTATTTTTATACAAAACAATGTATTTTTAAAACAAATATTCATATTTTGAGGTGTAGTTTGACAAAAGCACCAAAAGCATGTTTTCCTTCATTTTCATGTCTGAAAAATATGAATAACCAAATAACCAATTAAATAAATGAATACGTTAGTTATGCATTGCAACAAAAAAGACAATTAGCACAGCATCAGCTTCACAGTGTCTAGTTACTGATTATATATATATATATATATATATATATATATATATATATATATGTGTGTGTGTGTGTGTGTGTGTGTGTGTGTGTGTGTGTGTGTGTGTGTGTTATAAGTTGTTTTATGAAGAAATGCATTTCAAAAAAGCTAGTTGCTTTGTGCTAATCCTTTACTTATTGAATGCATTATTCATATAGCTTGGTTGGAAGGCATCACATAAATAAAAAAAAATAATTAAATAATTATTTAATTAATGTTGTCAAGTGGCTACGCCCACTAGGCCCACAGTCCATTTTAGGGGCAACCCAGCAACACTGTTTAACTAACTGACTTTCTTAGAGTCATAAGGTAGGCAGAGGCTTTTGGAATCAAACCCAGTACTGCTTCATATAATAGGTCTAGCAACATATGGCCTTAAATTTGCACCTAAAAAATAACCAGCTATAAAAATAAATAAATAAATAAATAGAGAAATCATTTTCATTTTGCTTTTGACTTTAAAAGCCAAACTAAAGCTTTGCATCTGAACTGTTTAGAAGAGGCCAGACTCCAAAACAGTTTCTGCTTGGGGTTGTCTTAGTTGGTTATCAGGCAGCACTCTCACTTTTGGGTCATGAAAGTCAGAAGGCTATAGATTCTATTCTCAAATCCAGGTGACTGAATTATTTTATAAATCACTGCTACTGTGATGCAGCATAGTGAACTTGGCTTTCAAAAATAACCTAGGTTATACAAATTGTACAATAAATTACAAAATCTATTACTTTTATTATGAAATCTTCTGAATGTATCTACAGACACAACACCCTACTGTATGTATGCTACTATGTAAACCAAATGACTGTCCATCCCTGACAAAGTTAATACAATCATATATAGGATCCTATGCTGCTCCGACAAAGCCCTACTACTTATATCCAAATTTAACAATGTGGATGGCTGCTCCCTATACTTTCACTTGTCCAAAGTATGAAACTCCATCCCTCCTAACAGTTAGAGAAGACTCATCACTAAAATATTTCAAGCTTCAACTAAAAACACACCTGCTCAACTCATGGTGCTGCAAATGCTCTCCACCTGATTAAGCATTTTTCTCCCTACTCTAATTGCACTCCTTGCCACACTATGTATCCCTTCCAAAACAGAGTAACTGCATAAAACGTACAGCCTATGATATGTCTGAATAGTGTATCCATAATGTAATGAACAACTGCCATTATAAAACAATACCATTCAGTTTGTATATAATTCCACTACTGATTACTTGTTCTCCATATTTTGGTGTATATTGTATAAAACTGCCACTTCCTACGCTTAAGTATATGGTATCTATGTTAAATGTCATTGTCAATGTTATATTGCAATGTATTGTACCAGAGCTTTTCTCCTGGGAATCCGCTGAAAATGGGCCCGAGTCAGGTCAGACCTTCCCGGTAAACAAAAGCAAACTATAAATAAATAAATAAATAGTTTGAATGTAAAGGTTTGAAAGCAAAACCAAGACACTGTTTGACTACTGCAGACCACTGGAATTGAATATTTTGACTGTTATATGTTATCTACAAACAATGAAGTGATCAGTTAAGCACAAGACAGAGTACTCACTGAAAGTTCTGTATTAACTTCAAAATGATCTAAAATGTATGACCAAATACTACAGAAAACCTTATACAGAAATGGCAGGTGTTGTCAGAAGAAAAATTAAAAACTCATATTGCATGTGACCAGAAAATATGCCTGAATATTTCTTATAACATAATCAATAAAAAACTCCCCTTTCTCAATCATGTTAAACAGCATTTTAGCATATTAACATGCCACCAGCTTATGACAGTATGTCATAAATGTAGCAGTATACAAGATGTGAGGAGGGGTCACATCAGACTAAGACCATTAGACCAAGCATCCTAACCAGAATACTATATAATCATAGAAACATTTTGTTTTTCAAAAATATCACAAAGATCTTCCTCTGTTAAATGTGGTACAGTATACATTTATTAAGGGGAGGTTTGTCTTTTGAGAAGTATGGCATCCTTTGGAGTGACATTTAATGATGGTCTGATTGTACCACTACTTATATTGACATGATAAGGCATTCATAACTAACTCATATAAGGGAATAATTGAAAGGGTAAAACACATTTAGAGCAAACAACTCAGGCTGGGGACTTAGAGTTGCCCCATGTGCACACCTTTTCCTTCTTTTTAAGAATAATGTTTTGTGCAACAAAAATAGGAGCCAGTCTCTAGATAAAAAATATGATGAAATTACAAACTGGATAAAATATTTTTTTTCAATAAAAGGTGCCAACATTCTTCAAGATAGTCAATAAAAAATGCATGCCATTGAAGTAGAAATGACTTAAACTTTAATGTCAGTAGATGTAGCTTCTCAAAAAAGTTATAAGTTATAATTACAAAATATATGGTCAAATTGTATATTAATAAAAGCTATGCCATTGTTAAAAATCTGGTAGGCAACAATTTAATTGTTGATCAGTGCCTATCAACCAAACTCAAAAATGCTTCTTTTGCAGTGCACCTAATTCAAATGTGCATTTACATTCACTCCAGGTAAATAATTAGTACTATATAACACCTGAGTGATCTAAACCACTGCTGCATGTAATGCTGTGCTTTTCTGGTCTGTGAAACAGCCACCTGAAAGAACTATCCAGTATACGGTTCCTTCTTAGAAAAAAGTGGTATGGTTGGACAAAATGAAGTAGGCAGAAAAGCATAAGGAATTTTCATTATATCCTGTTTCTTGCTTGCTACTTACAATTGAGCCCTACCTGGTGTCTAAGATAACAACTGGTTTGATTTCTTGAAAGCCTATGGCAGGAGCAAAATGCAGGTTGATGCTAGGATTAGATAAGGGAAAACTAATACAACCAGATAACAGTAACAGGAAAAAAACAGGGATACTTTACATACCACATTTGAAGATTAAGGAATAAGCTTCTTCATACAATCAGAAAAAATTGGTCATTAATTTCCTTCAAAAAATAATCCCGATATTTACATTCATATGAACAGAAACACACACACACACAAACACACCACATGCACACACACACACACACACACACACACACACACACACACACAAAAACAAGTACACATACACAAACATATAAAAACAAGTCTCAAAAGATACTATAAAATACAGTAATGATATTTTTTCTGTTTGACTGAGGAAGGATTGGAACTTAAAGGTTTCATACTTACATACGTGGAAAACTGCAAGAATGTGGAGTTCTCAGGAATAGTTTTAACAACAACTATGATCCAAGGCAGATGTAGGGAAGCAGGTGTCAAACTTGACTGGATTGTCTAAATAAGTCTTCTTAAAGGATTCTTCTAACTTCCTGGGATATTACAAGAAATTGTGACAAGTGCCACAGTAGTCACCAGAAATGGCATCCTTGATCATGCTAACCAGGAGAATTCAGTCATGCTATATAAAATGCCTTCATTGCAAGAATACTTGTGCTTCCCATTCCACACTGACTCACTAGTTCCTAGCTCGTATTATGGTGAGTCTAAAATGATGAGGCTCACCTGCACACCTTGTTCATTATTCAAGTGCGTCACTATTCATTACAGTCTTCAACTGCATGTGTTACATAATCACTGAAAAAAGCATAGCATTTGGCTACTTACTGAGCATTAACACAACTTTAATATTTCTGAATGAGCCGGTTATTGTGCTAACTGTTCTGCTCCATAACAATGTTCATCCCTGAATGCACACCCCTGCCAAATGCATTAGTTACTGAGGCTGTGTGCACAGTTAGCTTTACGGTTGTCTTTATTTTGGACGGCTCTGGGTTACACAGGTTATAACAATGAGCAGAGGCAACAGTAGTGAATATTGCCCAGAGGATGCCTGCACTTCTCCACCTGTATCCTAGTGATGAAGGCAATGATTTCTTCTCTGACTATATACTAGTGAAATATGGAGAGGATATTACTATCCTAGTGGGATAAGAAGTGGCCAAGTGATACAAAATGCATGCATTAATCTTCATCATTTGGACTGCATACTAAACCTTCTCCACTTCCTTAAAAGGTACATACTTAACACTGGGTAAAACCATAATATATCACTGTTATATGGTGGTGTGTGTGTGTGTATATATATATATATATATATATATATATATATATATATATATATATATGTATGTATGCACACCCTATTATATGCATACATATGTGGCGAGCTCTGATTGGACATGTTTCACTCATCATATACATATGTAGTGAGTTGTGATTGGACATCATTTTCTGTGTCTATTATGAAGGATCTTGTGCACGGAGGAGGTCTTTTCTGCACCCCATGAACTAGTGCTTACATAACTTAGAACTGGACTAATCATAGAGACTGAATTGTTTACAGCAGCCATGACATTGCAAATAGTTCTATGAGATACCTATGCCTTTGTACCTGATCGACACATCTTTTGATTACATCTCTAGCAATAAGAATGTAATTATCTTCATTTACATATTGCAATCACAAAGTAGGAACAGCTGTTAAATAAGAGTCTGTGTCAGGGGTAAAGACTTGTTTTGGAATCTTGAGTAGTGTTCATATTTGTCTAACTCTACTCACTGCCCTACTCAGTGTGCACAAGCTATCTATATTCTATTACATACAGCTAAAATATGTACCCATTTATATGGTTTATAAGCCAGTTTTGCTGTTCTATTTGAAATCAGAAGTAAGAACATATATTTTAGAGATTTCTGGCAAAAATTTAATACAAGCACATTGCACAACACACACACCCCCACACAGCACCCCCCACACACACACACACAGTATAATAAAGTAAAAGCCATATCTATTTATGTGCGTTTTTATACTTTAATAAATGTGTCTTGTTGGGGTCTGATAACTTAGGATTTATAAATGTCTTTTTTAGCAGATGTTGAAATGTTAATTTTTGCATTACTTTCACATTTCGCTGGTGTACTGTTCATATGTATTACCTTTCAGAGGCTCAGAAATATAGGTAGAGTATCAGCAAATGGACATTTCTTTTCCAGTTCTGAAACAGGTTAAACAGGTTTGTGTTAGTGTGTTGCTAGATTACCACCCTTATCAGCCTATTGTGAAACTAGAAAATATATTTTTCCAAAAAAAAAAAAAACAGACTAGCTACACTAGTGTTCTTTTCATTTTACACAAGTGTTTAGCAACTTGAAGAAGGGTTACCTTCTTTTGCATCTTTCTACTAAATGACACAAGATGTGGACTCCTTTTTTGTGTAGTTGCTTTATCTTTCAGACCAAAGTAAGAAAGCGAAGACCTAGATCTGTATCATATGTCATCCTATACTGACAGTCTTAACATTAGCCGACTCAGGTTGTATTTTAACATCCAGTATAATTCTCATTACTGATTGAATGAGTTACTTTACGAATTTTATCCCATAGCTGAACGCCTAGCAAGGAGTAACTGATACTAAAGTTGTCATCATCTAATAATGTATAATTATTCTGAAGATTGTTCTAATGAACTAATGAGACCATTGCTAACACAAATCATTATATACCATAAAACATTAAACCTATCTATCTAGCCATGGCAAAAAATCATTAATTATTAAAAAATGCTGCCCATGGGCTCTTAATTTTCAACTCATGGGCTACATTAGCTGTGAGTTTCCAAATCCTTTGCAAGAAAGAGGATCATTTCTTCTTCAGCATGGAATGACATGCCACCACTGATTTTGCTGTTGTAAGAAAGCTGTCAAAAACAGCCCATGCATCTTTTACTTTACAGAATGGAAGGTATACAATGTTTTGTACAAGAGTGCTTAATGGGTAACGCTGGCCGAGTTTAAGCTTGTTCTGATAAAGTTAAAATATTTCCTTATATCCGATATCCGCTGCTGTTTGCTCTTTTCTTCACTCACTCTCTCTCTCGCTCTCTTTCTTCTGAAGCAGAGGTCATTTTGCAAAACTATCCAATAAAGAATATTTTAGTTGATGGCAACCCTTCATAAAAAATCTGCCTAAGTTAATGGTATCTTATTAGCCTATCTCGTACAGTTCTCAGTTGTTCCTCTCTCTTTGCACGTCAGCAACTTGATACAAATAAAACAGCCCAGAAGAAAGTTTGAAACTACTGTACTCTCCAATGTTAATCACTAGCATTTGGACAAGTATTTAAATGTTTCAAATTATATACCGATGACCCAGCTAACTAAATACTATTCTTCAATGACAAAATCAGGATATTGAAACCAAAAGTCCATATTAGTATCATGATTATCTTGCCATCACCGCAACATACCACAAACAATTTGCATGCAGAAATAATCACTACAATACAATACAGACAGCTATTGTACTACAGTCTTTATAAAAATTCATATTTATTTTTTTGTTACAACTAGCAATATAGTTCAGCATATACTCCAACAAAAAAAGTCAGATTAATAGATCTGGACTTGTGCCATCATATTACAATAATAAACAAATATGATCAGCTCCATTTTGTGATACAAAAAAAATACCGCACAGGCCTTTTGAAAGACATGGAACATGGTATACCATCCAAGTTCTTCACATGATCATCTTGAGTGCAAAATATATACGTTGCTGCTATATTCATGAAGAAGACTTATGTTGTGAAATTTCTAAATGTACCTTCTCCAACATTATGCATTACTTTAGGTTTGCTGAATGCATATCATTCCATTAAAATCAGAGAAAAACTGAAACCAAAAGCCTGTAGCCACCAATAATGGCTTTTTATAGGTTCTGGCTATCTTGACAGTGTATAGTGGGAATACCATGACATTTGTATGTAATAATGAACCATGTTTGAAGAAAATGGATTTATATACCAACCGGGAAAAGCCGAAAGAAGAAGAAGAAGATCATCTGTATTAAAGAGACAGAATAAATGTGACAATTTGTGTCCTAATGAACACACCCACAACTGCATGATTTCTCTGTCTCTTCCTCAGACACACCCACACAGACACACACAGGGACCCTTTTGGTCTAAGGTGGCAGATTAATTATAAGAGGAAAACTTGAAATCACGTACATGATAAAAGAGAACAAGGCTGTCATGGATGAAATGCCGTGCTAACTAATAATGTAGCTTATACCATTTTAAAAACAGACAGCATACCTGTCAATCATGTTTCTCTCAGTCTGCATGACTATTTTGCTCTGCTGAGAAGAGCTGTGGTATTACTTGTGGGCTATTTTACATTATATAGAGATAAACTATACACTTTCAATTTATTATTACTAAAGTTTCATAGATGTATTGTTTCTTATGAAAAGAAGAAACCATTATATAGTTATATTGATAGGTCAGAGTAAGAAAGAAGCCAAATGAGTTCTAAGGAAATGCAATAACCACTGTTTTTTTTTAATTCTTTGGGACTTTTTTACAGCAATGTACATTTATGTGAAAACAACTTCTAGATTTCACTTCCCTCACTTCCCTTTGTTACTGCATAACACCTCATCCAGCTTTATGGGCTGTGGACAGATTACTTATTGGATAACTTGTGTGACTGGTCAAGGGATTGGTCTTCTGCTACAATGCAGCTCTCTTTGTTTCTGACCTCTCCAACCTTTTTGCTTGGGGTCATCAGCTAGAAATGCTAGCAATATGTCCATAAGGAGAATGGGCCTAAGAGGTACCATTAGTTCTCACAGCAGTTTCACTTTGATAATTTACAGGGATACTGAATCCCCTATAAGCTGGTATCACTTGATAGGTCACTCCAAATCACAAGTCATTGATCTCCAGACATGACTCCATCCCAAAGACATAGCCAAGCTAGTTCAGCTGTCATTTTCAACTACAGTCTCCACTATGGCTGCGGGATGGGTCAGTCTAACCAGCACATTATCCCCACTCCCCCAAGAAGACAGATGAGTGGTTAAATCCTTGCCATTCTTCCTTCTTCCCTCCAGCTCATTCAGCTGATTTAAGCATAAATCAAACCAAAGTCACCACTGTCGGAGCAAGGGAACCAAACAACTGACACCATCTCACTGGTAATTTGACTTGCTGGACTGACAGGCTCTACTGGATAAAGTCTTCATTGATTTGCAGAATCCCTGAATTTGTAGCAAAGAGAGGGGAGAAAAAAAACTTTCCATGTGGGTACTGGGGAGGTTGCACCTACAAAAACGGCTACATTTTCATCTGTAGCACCCATTGTAGAGAATTGTACTCAACTGTTGTTGAGTAAATGAAGACTGATTACAGAGGGGTGTTAAAAGTCACATATATCTGCATGCATTCAAAGAAAACATGTGTGGCATAGATCATTATATATTTCAGATAAAAAGCATTGGCATCTTTTTTCATGTCCAAGCCCCAGACTTCACTGCATTCTATTATACCGTAGTAATTAGTTTTCCATAGAAAAGTAACTCAATATTAGGCTTAACAGGCCTTTTCTATCATGACCTTTATTGAAAGGACACTGTATATTACCCTACCATATGAAAAACATTTAAGGTAATTATTAAACGGCCAATACAGTCAATCAATTATTCTATATGCATATTTTATAAGTATGTATGATTATATATACATGACCAGAGTGCACATTCATATAATAGTGTGTGCGTGTGTGTTTAGATATATGTACTTGTCCTTCAGCCAAATATATATAAGGTATGTATCCATTCCAATAATGTTATTCCATCAGATATGCCGAATATATATTTATATGTCAGGCAGTTTGATAAACAAAAATACTCTCTCTCTTTCTCCCCTGACACTTTCTCTTACACACACACACACACACACACACACACACACACACACACACACACATGCAGGATTCAGTGCCTCGGTAGTTTCAACATCATGTAGACAGGCACTATAAGCTATCACCTCTTTATATTCTTTTTGTAGTTTGCTTTGCTGCTGACATCCAGCTGGAGAGATAAGCAGAAGGTGAAATAAATATTTAAAAAGCACATGTTTGAGTTACCTGACTAAAAAACATCTACAGCAATGAATTATAGCGTGATTAAAAAAGGGAAACCTCCTAGCACAAACAGAGATGTCCAAGCAAGGGAAGACAAAAAGATGTCCATCTAGGAATAACGCTACCAATTTACACGGGTTTAGAAATCTCCAGTTGATGTCATGCTCTTATTTTACTTACAATGTCTTAACAGAAAATGCTTATACTGAAAATTGACTTTTGAAATCTGATAAATTGCTAAACCAATCCTCTTCTCAACAGTAATATAGAAGAATTGCAGTTCCATCAATTTTTAGTCTTGAAGCAACAGGTCAAGCTCAAAGTTAGAGCTGATTCACATTGATGAATAAATATGCAAAGTAAAATACATTGCATCAGATATTGCAAAATTAAACCATAAGAGAACAAAGCTTATAAAAAAGGCATTCATCAGTCTCCACTGAAAATAATTTGTGCATTAAATATAAGCTCAGCTCAATTTTCTGTGAATCTCACATATATAACAACTGATAACCTGCAGAACATGATTGCATTTGTCATTGTTATTGCAAAATAAACTTTTAAAGCAATAACCTGCTTTCAAGAAAATCTGTGAAGTCGTCATCCTCCATATATACTCAAGGTAAACTTGTCATTACGTTGTAAGTACAGCTTTACTCTATATATTGCCAAAATGAAAAAAGATGAACTCTGTTGGAGTAACTAAACTATGCAAATCAAGCAGCAGGAATCTAATTTTTTTTTTCCCATAACATACATATATTAAAAAAACAAGTAAAAAGGTCACATAGGAAAACCAATTGGTTAAAAAACAAAAACAACAACATACACATATAGCAAATTTACTGATTCGTGAAAAGATATAGAAAACATTGGTTGTTCACACCAAAACTTAACTGACAGGTTAAAATGGAATACTGCACAAGGTAATTGCAAAGATCCTACAGCATCACTGTGTCCTTAAAGCAGAATAAATAAATAAATACATTTTTTTAATAAATAATGTTATTATCCCACCAACAGAACAAAGCAAAAGTGCTGCCCAGATAAATTCTAAATAATAATTACAATCATAACCTGCTGTACAAATGCACCAGGGAGATAACAGCGGTCATCAGTAAGGAAAACACAGCAGATAGCCATTATGTACGTGGCAGCTTTAAGCTAAATCATCTTTAACTGATATCTGTACAGCAAAATGAAACTATGAAGAGCCATAAAAGACACAATGGTGGATGAATCCTTTCTTCACATAAAATTAGACAAAATATTATCACTGCATCCCATGTCTATGTACCTCTGCTTTGAGAACTTTCTTTGCTTTACATAGATTGACTGCTGCTACATCATTTGGAGGAAAATTACTTGTACTCCTCACCCCCCACCCCCCAAAAAAATATCTTGATATATTTCCATTTGAAACTGTGTTGCAAAGTGTATAACAGACAAAGACAGAAAGAGTTACATACAATGAATAGATAAACAGCTAGATAGGTATATGGATGCATTGTCAGATAAAAGATCTTGTCAGTGCCATCTATTTTGTTTGTGCATCTGTGCGTGTCTTTGTGTGTGTGAGAGAGAGAGAGAGAGAGTATGCAGATATACCATAGCAGAGAAGGCTAACTATTTAATGCAGTTTGTAAGTAAGATCTCCGGAATTCTGAGAAATGTTTGTACCACTCTACTATACTTCATCCACTGGTATCAACATGATACTGCTGTTTTAGTAATTATGAAAAACATCCAAATGCAGAGTTTTTCTCAGAGATTGTTCTTGAAAGAGGAAGATGGAAAATTTTCCCTGAATTCTTTCAAAACATATTTTTATGATTTCAACCAATGTTGTCCAAAGCTCTAACAGACAAGATAATTAAATGGCTCTATGAACCTATGGCCCTAAGACTATATATAACATTATATTAGCTTATTTCCAAACCTTAAAATAATCATGCTTTATTGGTTAATTACCCCCCCCCCCTTTACACACGTGTATTTTTATCTAATCTTTATCTTTTCATGGTTGAAGTAGAAATGGAGTCTTATCTCATTCATCAGGTGCAAGCTAAAGACAACTAATCCTGGATGGGATGCCAGTCCTGGGTAGAAGGTGCATGCCATGTGCATGTAATGCCTGCAATAAGGTTATACATGGAACTGCAAAGTATATTAAATGAGCTGATATACATCACTAGACAGGAATTAGTTAATCATCATTGGAAAGTAGATGTGAGCTGATGCCTTTTATATCAACTAGATACTACATATATTTGTTTCATAAAGCATTAAAAAGGCATCTTAGTCACTCTGCATGGTATAGCATTACATATTGGAAATGTGTGACTATTATAAATAATAGTATCACGCTGTCAGCTTAATGAAGTCTGCATTCTGACAAAACCAAACTACCCAGAACAATACAGACTCCATTGTGCATCCTAGACAGTCTTCACATTGCTATACTGCTGTGTAAATAGTGCCTATAGTATGTTAACAGAGGCACTAGACAGAAAGTATAGTTGCTGTTGACTAATGTTTAAATAAAAGTATGACAACACTGCAGTATACATTGCACAGTAGTTATTATAATATTTTGATTCTTAAAGGAACCACCCACTCTCACTTTACTGGGGCATAAAGAAATGGTATTTATCTGCATATGCATAGTATTTAATAAAGCCTCTGTTATGCGCAGCATCGTTTTGCTAAATGCAAAACCTTCCCAGTTTGTTTTCAGACAAACAGCCTTCTTATTTTGCTTTCATTATTATTCAAAAGCAGCTGGCATACATTAAAGACAAGGAGTGGAGGCTACTAAAATTGTAACACTGTGCCCATTTTTGTTCCGCTTATAAACAAAGATTTGAGGGTGTTCTGCCAAAGCTACACATTATTACTGTCTACAGTATTACACAGCATATATTCCATGACAGTCTTGCTAACAATACTTGTATGTACTAGAGTTCATGGATGGAATTCAGCACTCCATCCCTAAAGGAAACACCATTCTACTATACTATGCTCAGCATTATATTACACAACATTTAGACTAGCCATAATTCAAAAGCAAGATTTGTATCTAGGAAAAAAGTGATAACCTATCAAATTCTGAAAGATGACCTCCTAAAATCGAACAAAAATGTAATGTACAGCACTGAAAAAAATGCCAGATGATCTGCTATTGCAAAACAAAGTCCCTAAACTTAAAACATCTTAGTTAATGACTTTCCCAACCCATCTAATTATGTAACAAAGTATTTGCTTGACTGGAAATAAGTATCTTGTTGTGGGGGTACAGAAAGTGTTGTGACTAATCCTGTGAAGTGTTCCTTTGATAGAACAATTGGATTTTCTCTGTACAAAATTTTGCTGCTTGGTTATTTCTGAGAAGGTGCTCTCGTGTTATAAAGGGAGATCTGCAGCAATAAATGCAGCGGTGCATTGACCATTGCTTGTTAAATCAACGTATGCTTGCAAAGAAAGACTCAGAAGGGACATTACTAAAAGTATAGTCATGCAAGTAAAGTATCTCTTGTGTTACGAAAAGATCATTTTTATACTTGAGGCTCCACGAAGTGTTATACACACTACTTTGCAACTGTATTAAAAGCTCTCCTCCTGCGTTAACTAGTCGAGATGAAACACCGGCGTATATGGGTGTAATAAAAGCAAGGGTGACTCTAAAGAGCCCCAAAGCTTGCAGCAAAGTATATACTTCAAAAAGTGCTCTTGTAGTGCATATGACAGTCTAAAGTAATGACTCTTACAGATACCAACACTGATAACTAACAAAACGGACAGCAGAAGGAAAAATCATGAGTAACGGCCGCAACACGCAGCTATATGTACAGGATTATCAAGGACGGCACGTTTCAAGCAAAAGAAGGGGGCCTATAGAAATAGACACCCACGTGTGTGTGTTTGTAATTTAAGAGATACCGTCATCCATTATTATTTTATTATTACTCAATAAAGCAAATTGTGATGCCAAAATGATTATAAGGTATGTGGAAGACTAGTGTGGCAAGTTACGTGTATCACACACACACACACACACACACACACACACACACACACTCGACTAGTATCTAAATCTGTTGCATTTCTGAGGGTGTTATTATGCAAGGGTACAGAAGTTGTAAATTGATATAGTGAGGTGCTCTCAAGAAGATGTCACGTTTGCCTGTTATTGCTGGACTGCCTAGCCCATAAAATACCTTATACTTATATTTAACACTCTTACCATTTGCTGCAGTAATAATCCCAACAAAAAGAAGACTCAGGCATTTCAGCTTCATCGCAAGACTCATGTCTGCTTTTAATCCATGCAGTCAAGGACTTCTCGAGTTTTCAACAATCAAATAATGCATATATATCCAGAAAGGAGAAAGCAACATGAAGTCTCCGAACTTGGGGGTCGTCTTGGTTTGCGCTCATATCAACAGGGAGCTGAAGGAGGACAAGAGTCGAGTTTAGATTTCCTACCAAAGCAGCGTAGATCCAAGAAGACAGAGGCAATGAGGGAATAAGAAGGGAACGACAGAAAGCCAGAGTGTGAAGGCAGACTGTTACCAGCAGAAGGAGCCGGACTCAACCATCATTATCACGTAGAGCAGGGGAAGAAATGCCAAAGATGAAGCGCTTCACATACACAAGGGAAGCAAACACTCAGCGTGGAGCTGCACAATGCTCTGCGTTACAGCACTTCCAAAGAGCTATCTGTAGTTATCCTTTAGAGTTATCCGAGCAAGGCTTCACACACAAACGTGTAGTTCAGTCCATTTTTTTTCTATTAGTAAATGCTAAAATAATAAGCTATTGCTAAAAGCCATTACTGTCTTCCTTTACAGGTCTGAATCGGTAGTTTGTCCGTCTGGAACAAGTGAACAGGGTATACAAGCTGTGCAGGATTCTGAGGTGCCGAACATTATAGGCATTAGAAGAAATAAGCTAGCAGGTTCTGGGTACCGAGTTCGCCGCAGTAGTGCAGGGGAGCATAGGAAGGGCTGTAAATCCGTGCAGCTTTCTAGCATTCATTTTTAACAGAAATGTCTCTGGTGGCACTTGTAAAGAAGGAGTTTCAGTTATGATGGCGATGACGTCAAAGTCGTTATCAGCTGTTAACCCTAATTCGTTTTTTTCAGATCTCATTTTAAAGGCTAATGCTCAGCTTACAAGTAGACATGGAAGGAGGATGGCATCTACACTGATTAAAGTTCAGGTTGTTATTAGTAATTGCAATGGCAGCACAGTCTGTGAGAATAAAACAGATCTCTGGGCTGCAGCTTTAGGAGTGTTGTGGGGCATGAAGGCAAACACTGCGCAAGGGCTGCATCTACAGCTTTGGGCTTAAACTCCAGTAATGTGTCGGAGAAAGATTATACCTCCATAAGGTGCTGAACTCATCTCCTACAGAATGTCTTCGGGAGCGCAGCATTATCCACTAGTTGTGGATGGGAATGGTGGTGGTGGTGGAAGAGAGTTGCTGTAAAAAAACTCAACTATAAATTCCAGGGCTGATGTTCCAAATACAAAGGCAGTGACTAAGAGGTTCATAAATGGGGTTATAAGGATGGTATTCATGCAGTGGTGCTACTTAACCAAATCATATAGCTAGGGTCGTTAAAAATGGGGGAAAAAAGGAAAAACTGAATGCAGTCAGTCCTGATTGGACGGCATATGCAATGACACAATAATTATATAAAATAACAATATGAGAGTCAGCTAAAGAATAACAATATGAGGCAGAAGATCGGCTTGCTCCCACACAAACAGTTGACATTCAGCAGCAGAGTTATCAGAGCTGACATATTTTTGTCAATGTTATTCAGGTATGTTCTACTACCAGCATCACTGGTCTAGGACATGGTGTTGTGCTGCTATTTTTAACCCCCCCCCCCATTCTGTGAGTGCATGTGTGTGCTTTTATATGAAACTATTTTATCTGAGAAAATACAATAATTGTCATATTTCCAGCATATCAGACACAGACAATAGTTACATTGATTTAAAAATAAATACCTAAACAAATAAGTAAGTAAAATAAAACTGCATAACCCCTTCTTATCATTTGCAATTAAAAATACCGAGTTCGTGTTTCAGGCTGTTTTTTTCAAAATCGTGTATCAAACAAATATGTTTGTATTTATACCTATAGTTTGCAAAGGTTTGGTGTTCGATGCGTTGAGGTAAGTTCAGAGACTGGTAACTATAAAATAATGCACTAAAATGGTACTGTTTAAGAAGACAATGGTGGCCTTACTGCACCGCTTGTGTTATGGCGATCAACAGTGAAACCGATTTGTAACTGCACCTCAACTTCTTTTCTCCGGAATTCTGCGCACAGTGAAAAATATGAAGGGGGTGGTAAAATGAGAAGCAATAAACTGTGACGTCTAACATTATTGAATGACTGTAATCCTCAGTAATTACCAGAAAATAAAAAAGAAGTTGGGGCAAACATAAGGCAAAGGGCTGGGACGTTGAGCATTGTATTAAATTATATTACATTTAAATTTACGCATTTATGTATTTATTACAGGTGAGTCATTTGAAAAGAAATAGTGTACATTTTTAAATCTGCCTTTTCCTTTAGTGTGTGTGTATGTGTTTTGGGGGCAACAATATTTGCCAAAGGCAAAATTAAAATCTCTGGTTGTACTTTGTAAGGCACCAGGGAAAACGGCCATTAACAGTTAAATGGAGATACGAACGCCCTAAACAGGTTGAAATATTTGATTCAACTATTTACTTCACTCAAACTATTAAAGTTTATGTAACACATGGAATTCGCCATGCCTGCCAGAAAGAAAAGCCATCCAAAACTGCACGTCTAAAGGCATTGTTTTTCATCGTTAGATCATTAAAAAGTACTTTGAAGAGAAATTCTGGATTTTTTTCGACAAGGCTTGGAGAAGACTCCAGTCCTCCGGAGTAGCCCACAGGATGACGGGAGGCAAGGGGTTTGCTCCGTCGCGTTTCCAAGGATACTGCTGCTCTGTAACTGCAGGACATTGCTGCCATCCAGTGGACCGAATTGACAGGCATGTTTGTTATTTGTCGTCCGTTTTTTGATACCGGTATGTGACGAAGTTTGGTAATCAAGTAAACCATTACAGGGTTTTCCTCTTTACATTTGGCACATTTTCACAGCTTTAGCCTGTGGTAGAGCGACTCTAGGAATACAATTTACACGTTTGTTTTACGTGGCTGGAGAACTTGTTGAAAACATGCAATTTCTCTAATCATATAATTGTTTAATTCATATAGTCTGCTTGTATACACACAAGCACGAGACGTGTTTCAAAATTATAAATATGGGTACTAGTATATTTTCTCCATGCATTAACCTTTGGTATTGTTGACCTACTTTATTTTGTATTTATTTTATACAGTATAAAATAAATACAAAATAAAGTACTGTTTTTTTGGCATAATTCAAAGTGGAGTAACGATGGTCTAATGAGGATTGCACAGGTGCACTTTACATGTTATGGCGGGGGCGGCACATCCTTTGGAGGTAAGCCAGGTTTTGTTTTAAACCAGCAGCAAAACATAACATTTTGTCTACATGGTCAAGCTACTATCTTAATTTGATACTACATTTTCTGTACTGCATGCTGGTGACAAACCCGTTTCAATAACTTGGTGTATGTAAAGCAAGTTATACTTTAAAAATTCTTGTTTCATTTTTCTCCACACTTTGCCATCAGAGTGGGTCCTCCTACTAAAATGGCCTCGTTTTAGTAGTGACCCGACGTGGTAGTATTCATATTAATTTGGTAGAAAAATGGCCAATGGCATCAGGGAACTTCCCATACGCTTTTCGATAGGTGCAGGTAGATCTTCTACACCCACCTTTACAACCACCAACTCAGGCAGATGGCCCCTCAGTTTAACGATCAATTCATAAGAACATGCTGCCTTTTAAACGATTATATTTACCTGAAGTTTCAGGATTTCTTAAATATTTTCAGCACGTGTAGACTATAGCTTGAGGAATAGTTGATTTTTTGGTAAGAGAGTACCAGCCTGAATTAATTGACGATTGGTGTGCAGCCCGCTAAGAGTTCACTTGTGTATGTTTTATTCTTTCATTTTATGCTAATGTATCGTATTGCACTGCATTTTATTTAGTATGAATTTGTTGACCGTTAAAGCCCGACTGGAGAAACATCTCAGGCCTAGAGGTGCAAAGCTCCTACTACATTAGATTACACTATAGACATAGAAGTTCCAGACATTCCAAATGCTGCAATAACACACGGGCATATCACACACTGCACATTAAGAATGTAGTCTACACATACATAAAGGGAGGGGGACTACAATAGAAGATTTATACCAGAAGCGATGCATATGAACCTTGGCTGTAGATGATCACTGTTGAAGTGACAGCCCAACCCTATGTGCAAAAATGGGAAAAGGGGTTGTGGATGGATTGTGAGCAGGATGGTGATAAGGAATATAGAAGTTAGAGAGACATGTGAAGTAGAGGGTGTGGCACTGTAAATTAAAAAAAATTGTTACTAGCAGATATTCGCTTGTTCATAGGTAGGTACTAGGCTATTGGCCCTAGGGCCTATATAAGCCTAGCCAAAAAGGTACCCTGGCTTTTGCCACCCAAGAAAATTATTCTATTTCCCATCCAGTCATCAAGATTTTTCTTGAGTGCTAATGAGGAGCTTTGTTTGATATAGATAGATAGTTTGTTCCAGAGTATGGGAAGTATCTGGGACAGAAATCTATCCATCCATCATGGTCTGTTTATTGTGGTGACAAGGTTTAGGTCCCCAGAGTGTGTAGCTTAGAGGGATTGGGAATTCTGGCAGAATCATGAAATGAGAAAGTTTTATGAGGCTGTTTTTAATTTTTGGAGTTTGACAATCGGGCTGGCAACTCGACACCGTAAAATTCTACTGCCAGTGATGAGCGGACAGGTGATCCGCTGTGGCGATCCCTAACCGGGAAAAGCCGAAAGAAGAAGAAGACAATCTATTTAGGCATTATGTTTCAGAAAATGGACATAGCATTGGAGTATTGAGAATTATTATAGTAACCGAATCATTTTTGATGATGGTTTGGAACTTATTTCAAGAGAGTAGATCTTTGGTCAACAATGCACTGATATCTTGCTATCAGGGAGGGTGATCTGTTGATGAAGAGTTTTGTGGGGCTTGTTTAGTTTGAAATTCTTGAAGTAGAATTAAATTCTGATTCATTTAGTTTGCCTTAAAGTGAGGAAGTGCTGAGACTGATTTGAAAGATTAGCAACAAATTTAGCATTTTTTTTTAGCATTGGTCATGTTATGCAGTCTGGAGGTAAGGTTGGTGAAAATATAAGCTGGTTGGAATAGTCTATCTAGGAGACCTGCAGTTTCTGTTAAGCATGAAGCATCTGTAAGATAAGGTTTGATACTGTATAGACTTCAGTATTGACTGTTTAATTGTCTGTTGGATATGCAGGTTGCATTTTAGGTTTACATCAGTTTTTAATGCTGAGAAGTTTGTGTGAGTTACAATTTCAGTGTTATTTATTTACTGATGATAAGGGGAATTCAGTTATACAGAAAGGTGGTTTAAGGGAGAAAGAACATTATCAGCTGAGGCTTTGGGGGATCAGTAGCAGATCAGAGTTCTGTAGTCAAGTTTCAATGGATTAAAATGCTTGAGCATACAATTCTGGGATGATACAAACTGAGCAGATGATAGTAGAATCATCTTGGGTCTACTCCTAATGCTTGCAAATTCTTAGCTTGTGACATACTTTCTTGCTCAAAAAGCCAAGTGCTATAACTCCCACTAACAAAAACTTTAACTATTTAGTTCTCCCTTCACCCAACCATATTAAACCGTGCAGACCAGAGCCTTATCTCTGTATCCCTAAAAATCACACAAGTTCCTAATCTGATTTTGTTCACTAAAACTCTACTGCCCCTCTGTAAACCTAAAATCCTTGATCAGTTCCAAAACTTAAAACTCCAACCCCTATACCTAAATTCCATGATCACTATTTACCTTAAAATTCTTTCTCACTCTGTAAACTAAAACCTCTCTTCCACTCCCTAAACATAAAATGCCCTTCCCATTCCATAAACCTAAAGCTCCCTAACGCTAAAAGATCCTTCATGCTCCCTAAACCAAAGCCGCCTTCCTGATCACTGCCCTAATCCACACACCCATCCCATCCCACTCCCTTCATACATCTGTCATAGTTACCTCACTCAAACTCAAATAATGTGCCCAAGTAAGGTGCATCAGCTGCTTGCCTGAACTCTTATTTGAGTTTGTGTGTGAGCTGCAGCCTCTACAAGCTACAAGATGCTCACGTCCATGGCTTCAAGGCAGTGGTGTCTGAGCACTTGGAACTTGAGTGCTTGTAGTAGAACTAAATCATCTGCATGTTGTATTAGGCTGACCAAGCTGGTCACTGAAGCAAGGCCATTTAAAAATATTTAGAAAGGAAAGAGGCGCCTTGTGGAACAACAACAGTTGGTAGAAAGAACTTGAGGCCAGATTGAGTGTACACTAAGTACACATGTATTCAGGAACATTCTTTTCACATTTTTGTGCTTTCTAGTCACTCAGAAAAGTGTACATGCAGTCTACAATTTGTGATAACCTTTATGAATCCCTATCCGTATTTAAAGCTGCAAGAATATCAATAGGAAGTCTAAAATTAGGAGGAAGAAAGTGTGAGCTATGTCTGTTGTGTTTTCACTCAGAACAGTGTACGCTTAGTGTAGGCATTATTGAATCCCGGAGTTAGGTTTTTTTTTTTTTTTTTTTTTAACCATTGTAAACACCAGGTTTTATTATTTGGATAGATTTGGAGCCATCTAATAGAAGGATCAGAACGGCCAAGAAGCAGAAGATTGTGTAATAGTTTTTGATGTCATTAAACTTATAATGCTGCAAAAATATTGAAACTTTAAAAGTCTTATCAAGACAGTGTTTTTTAAAGCTTTGAACACAGTGGTAAACCAAACTTTGCAGAGCAGAGGGACCTTCAAGAAGGACAAGATGAGGTAAAAGCAGCACAAAATAGTTTGTATCTTTACAAGAGTAAGACTCTACTAATTCAAAGTGTGCTATACCCATGTTGTTTAACAATTTGTAGCTAGATTACTCATTTCAGTACTGAAAATGGTAGTTTCTTACCCAGGGGTAAGACAAACACACATGTCATGGTGTCCTCTGACTATGACACTTGCTGTAAGTATCATTGCCAAGCTTTGGGGAAATTTCCCTTATCAAGCCTTATCCATTTCTACCAACTACCCATCTCTGTTTTTGCCCATGTTTATTATAAAGAATGCCATTCTGAACACATTAGATGGAATCAGACAGAGACAGTAGGACAACCAGTACTGAAATTATCTTCAAATCTCAGTGAGTACCTTCACATTGTGAACCCTGTATTTACAAAAAATTCACCAGGATAACACTGATGTATACAGACTGCATTTTATATATCATGGATAAAGTTAGGTTAAAAAAAAAAAAAAAAAAACTGGTGCAAATGTTCCAGGATGAAAAAAAAATGCCCACTCATGGTTTAAGCTATGGTACCAGAACTGAAAAAAAAGTAGTGTAGAATCCCTCAGAATACATAAACATTCTTGCCGTAGGGCTAGGCCAGGCTAAGGTCAAAGTCACCCCACCGTGGTAAAAGGAAGAAGTATTCCACAAAAAATAAATAGGCCAAGCAAGAGACATAGTGACAATAAGGTGGACATTTGAAGATTTGCGGGGTGAATTTCCCAGAGCTGGAGGCTAGGATGGGGAAGGCATGGTCAGTGCAAGGAGATCTGGTTCTGTGATATTGAAGAAGTGGACCCTAAGTGTTTGGAACTTCTTAGATTGTAACTCAGGAGCTGCCTAATAAGTTGTTGGCAAGTGGAGGACAGAAGTTTTACTTCAGGAGCTTGCATAATTGAGATCAAAGTCAAAACTTGTCATTTTGTTGGATGAGTAGTCAGCTGACATTATCAAGTGTGATACAACAGTTACAAAAAATTACAAATGATTCCTGCCAGGTGAAGCACCTTCAAGAATAAAGACAAATGCACAAGTGAAGAAACAGGAAGGTGCACCATAAGCCGCAAAAACATGAAATGAAAATTCACTTTCTCCAATTAGTAGAAGCCACGTTTATTATAAAAGAAAACAAACAAACTGACTGCAGTATAAAAGTTAGCGCTTTCGCGTTGTAATCAACGCTTCATCAGACATAAAAGCAGTCATGTAACTTCCATTTAAATACACTTAGTGACATCACTTCCCATTCGGATCAACAAATCAAAACATAGACAATCAATAAAAAAATTAAAAAACACAATAGAATATTCAATAAAATATCATCATGCACAATGACTAGTGCCTAAGAGGTCTGCTAACTAAAAACGGCTTGAGTACTATCCTGTCATTTAACCCAAATCTGTGAGCTTGCAATTTAAGTATCCATTTGGCTTCCCTCTCTTCAGTGCGATTTTTAATATTACCCAATCTGCCATTTTTAAAAACTAGCTCTAAGACCTGAAACTTAAAACTATGAGAGCATCCTTTATCTATTACATGCTTAGCTAGGGCATTGGTAATATTGCCCTTTTCAATGGCATAGACATGTTCCCTGATGCGTTCACGTAAAGTTCTTGTTGTCATTCCAACGTAAAAACTGCTACATGTCTGACACGCAGCGATGTAAACCAAGTTAGCAGATCTACAATCAGCATAATGCTTAAAACTGTAGGGACGTTGTGTTACAGGGTGTATGAAGCAATCAGAATTAGTTATATGTTTGCATTGATTGCAGGAATTGCAAGCAAATGTGCCTGTCCTGTTAGAAAATCTGACATTCTGGTAGCCCCTGTCAAAACAAAGTAGTCTATTGAGAGACAGCATGTTCCTATAGGCTACGCGGGGTCTCTCATCAACCAAACTCTTGATCCTTTCATCCACCATTAGAAGTCTCCAATTTTACTCAAGCCATTTTTAGTTAGCAGACCTCTTAGGCTCTAGTCATTGTGCATGATGATATTTTATTGAATATTCTATTGTGTTTTTTAATTTTTTTATTGATTGTCTATGTTTTGATTTGTTGATCCGAATGGGAAGTGATGTCACTAAGTGTATTTAAATGGAAGTTACATGACTGCTTTTATGTCTGATGAAGCGTTGATTTCAACGCGAAAGCGCTAACTTTTATACTGCAGTCAGTTTGTTTGTTTTCTTTTATAATAAACGTGGCTTCTACTAATTGGAGAAAGTGAATTTTCATTTCATGTTTTTGCGGCTTATGGTGCACCTTCCTGTTTTTTCACTTGTGATACAACAGTGCTCATTCCCACAGAAGAAGCTGAAGAAATGGCAGATGGAATTAGTTGTAGTTTGGATGGTGGTGGAAATTTTTTTGAGGCAACCGCAACTAGTCAAAGACTGTATTCTAGCTGGTCTGGTATCATTCATTTTCCTATAGCAGTCTTAGATGTTCTTGAGAAAAGAGGGGAAATTTTACTGGGTCAAAATAGGAGGGTTTTTCTTCCCTGTTTGATGTAGATGAAAGTGAAAGTTCAGTGAGGAGGAAAGACACATACCAAGGTATTTTAAGTAGGTTATTTGTTCAGTAGGGTTGTGAAAGTTGTTATGGGTAATAATGATTTGGGGATTATTGAGGTGCTAGGAAGTAGCACAAAAAATATTGTTTTAATCTTGGATATGTTAATAACTAGCTTCTTGTTCAACCATTCCATAAGGGAAATTAAATCAGCTTTTAGTTGCTGATGTAGGCTGTTCTGGTATGAGTGGAATAAAACCATGTCATTTGCATACAGTAAGATAGGGAGGTGTGAGAGTTCCACGGAGTTTATTAAGGAAAATGGAAAAAACAAAGGAGAGGAAAAAATGGAGCTTTGAGGAACACCTTTATGAAGAGGGGAGGAAGCAAAGATGGTGTTTTGAAACTGAATAGAAAAGTGCCAAATGGAGGTAATTTTTGAACCAGAGAGTTCTGTCAGGACTGATTCCAATTTCAGCTTGATGAACTAAAATAATGTTATGGTCAGCGGTCAAAAGCTCTGGAAAGGTCAATAATTCGAGTCAGGAAGTTCTTCTCCTTAGAAAGGGGGGTGTTATTTGTAAGTCACCAGAGGGCTGAGGAGGTGCTTTGAGCAGCCCAAAAGCTGTGCAGATTTGAGGAAAGAAAATTATATTGGGAGACTTGTTGAGTGAGTCTGCTATAGATGTTTTTCAAGGAATTTTCAAATGATGAAAATAACAGACATGGAGTTGGTAGGTGGGTATGGAAGGAGTTAATGTTTTTTTTTTTTTGGGGGGGGGGTTAACAGTGGCAGTTTTCCTGATTATATTAGGCATGATATTTTGAGTAAGGCAGAGGTTATAAATATGAAATAAAGTGGTAACTAAGAAATAATTACACTGAAATAGAAAAAAGTGGAGAACATTATCTGGGCCTGCTGGGAATCAAGTTTTATATCTTTAAGGAGTAGTACTTCTTTACCCTTGATTGTTTTGCAATGAAATGGGGAATGTAAGGGGGTAGGCAAAATGGTAGAGCTTAAGGAGGAGTTATTGTTGGAGTTAGGGATAGGAAGCATGCTGATTAGAAGCTGAGAGATGTGGAGGAATGTGGGTGGGGGTGGGGGTGAGGGGGTGGTATGGCCTGTTTTGTGGTTGCCTTCAGCCCAGAACATTTTGATGGAGTTAAGAAGGGATGCTTGATGAGTTTTCATAATATGATTTTTATGTTATCTGATTGCATGTTTAGCAAGACTACTGAACTGGGGGTGTAGTGTTGCCTGGAGGTGATAGATGGATTGCTGTTCTATGTCCCTAAGACATAATATAGATTTGAGATCATAAATGAACTAGTTGTATTTTAGGGGGGCTTTATAGAGCCATGAGATTTTAAGGAAGAGGGAGTCCTGAAGGTTAATGAGAATTTGTAGGTGTATTATGCTACAGTGGTTTGAGTTAGTAGAACAAAAAAATGGTAGACAAGTTGAAAGAAGTTAGTATGGTATTTAAATTAGGAATTTTGTATGGGGATTTATTCCTGAAGGTTACATGGAGAGGGGAGATTTTGTTAATGTGATGAGAATTGTTGCAAATAATGGGGTAATGGTCACAGAAGAAAGAAGGATGAATGGAAGTAGTATAAATAAATGGTGAATTGTTCATAATAATAAAAGTTGGAAGTGGGTAACACTCAGTACGTGAGTCAATAAGTTTGCAAATGTACAGAAGGCTAAGCATGACCAGGAGAGCAGGAAGCCTTCCAAAAAAAAAAAAAAAAAAAAAAAAATCTCTCTTGTTTCCCACCTTACTGAACTAGAGTAGTCCAGTTTCAGAGTTGCTGATCCCTGGGCTTTGTTTTTAGTTCCTGTTACTGATCCATTGCCTTATTAGGAAGGAGGGAAGTTTCTTTGCTTACCAGTGGGAGTGGGAAGCACTGAGCAGCCTTTTTGTCCGAATTGGTGAAGTTTCAGCCAGAAACTAGTAGTCCATTGGTCGTTTTGGGCCAATTCCTAGCTCCTTTCAGCCCCCTGCTATAAAACACGCTAAACACGCGTTTTCCAGCTTGTACCAACTCAGCACAGATCCTCGTGGTGGCCTGCAGAGTGATCCAAGCAGCAGAGAGCTAAAAGAGTGACTTTCTACCAGATATAAGTGTTTTTGTGGCTTTCCCACTGTTATTTAGCTAGCGACTGCATTTCGCCTGTTTTACTGCTACTTTAAGTGATTTCTGCATTTTACACTGTTTATTGCACTTTAAGTTACTAATTGTTGCAAATTGTTTCTGTAGGCTACACACTAAAGTGCACTAGCCGATTTACAGCATTTATAGCATTTACTGTCTGTTTTTTTCCTTATCTCTGTAATAAAACAAAAAAATCTCTTGTTTTCCCGCCTTACTGAACTAGAGTAGTCCAGTTTCAGAGTTGCTGATCCCTGGGCTTTGTTTATAGTTCCTGTTACTGATCCATTGCCTTATTAGGGAGGAGGGAAGTTTCTTTGCTTACCAGTGGGAGTGGGAGGCACTGAGCGGCCTTTCTGTCCGATTTGGTGAAGTTTCAGCCAGAAACTAGTAGTCCATTGGTCGTTTTGGGCCAATTCCTAGCTCCCTTCAGCCCCCTGCTATAAAACACACTAAACGCGCGGAGTTGCCACTGTTGCACACAAGAGCAGCGGCGGTTAAACAAGGTTAACTATTCGGGCCATCTAAATTCCACTCTTCAAATTTTCCCTTGGAACTACCTTCCTTGAGCTGTACTGCTGATCTAACCAGCATATCCTATAACTGAAAAGTTCATCTCTACTTGATTCCCAAGTAGACTATTCTCTATCTGTAAAGCCTAGCACTTACTCCTACAGTACTTGCACCTTGATAAAGCACTCTTATTATAGATAGTACCCCACCAGCCTAAAACCCACTTCCCCCGGAGTCCTTTGAAAGTCTCTTTATCTACTACTTCTAGTATGTCGAGGGATCAGTTGCTAGTGTCCTCTCCAGCTCAACTGGTGAACCTGGGAATATTGAGGCAATGTTACAATTGCCTCATGTACACAGACAATCCTCTCCTCCTCCCACAAAACACAAATACATGCGAGAGATGCAACTATACGGCCAAACTGGAGGCTGAGCTCTCTCAACATAGGACTGGCAAGACCAGACAGGAGGAGAAGGTAACCACACACAATACATACCCAGTCACACATGGTACCATCACAACTTCAAATCATACACATACTCACACAAAGACATACTCGGAGGCTCTGATCAAAAATTTACCAAAACAGCAGAGGCCACCAAAGCAGACACCCAAACAACTACCACCTCACGACCCAACACATGCAACACATAGACCACACAGTCAGAGTGTCAAACAGTCACAGCCCTTAAGGCCAAACAAAATGCCAGACACACTTGTCATTGGTGATTCCATAGTCAGACACACTGACGCCCCGCTCACCAGACTGAGTAAGGAGAAGGTCACAGTAAGCTGCCTGTCGGGCGCTAGAATCCGCCACATAACGCAAGCACTCAGGTCTCTCAACAGCAGGTACAAGTACGACTCAGTCATTGTCCACACTGGTGTCAACGACCTGAGACGTACCTCCTTGGACTACATGAAAAGGGACATCGAGGAGCTCTCTGATTATGTAGCCCAGGCAGGTATGACCCTGCCCTTGAGCAGTATCCTACCTTCACCTAGAATGATGCCACAATACAGTGATAAGATGATCAGCTTTAATAATTGGCTTAAATTCTGGTGTCATTCAAAGGGGATCCAATGTCTGTCTGCCTGGGATGACATGCTGGACAAGCCACGCTGCTTCACAAGGGACGGCTTGCACCTGTCACCCCTGGGCTTCCGGATATTGGCAAAGGCTCTTGCCACCCCATAGTGCCTTTTTTAGGCAAGGCTCAAATTCTAAACCTACCACCCTAGAACACCAAAAGGAAAAAACTAAGGGTAATGCTGCTCAATGCCAGAAGTCTCACTCTCAAGATGCACGCACTCGAGGCCCTTCTCAATATGGAGAACATTGATGTCTGTGCTGTGACAGAAACCTGGTTCAAGGCTCCTGAGAGCACCCCAGCACTAACAGGTTTCACCTCATATCATGCGTTCCGGCCCCAAAATCCGGACAACACAAAGAAAGGAGGGGGGGTGTCCATATTCATAAAAGACACCCACACCTCAAGGTTGGTGGCAACGCACGATGCATCGGAGACCATCCAGGTGCAATTAACCATAGGCAAGACTGCTCTGCAATTTGTAGCATGTTACAGGCCACCCTCTCAAACTCAGGAACCTCACATGGCCTTCCTGAAAACATTGGAGGATAAATGTATCTCCAAACACCATCATACTAGGTGACTTCAACTACCCTAATATAGACTGGGAACACTACTCAAGCCCGAACACTCTAACCCAAAGATTCCTGGAGTTCATAAACTCAAATGCCATGGAACAACTAGTCACCATCCCCACAAGAGGAGAAAACATACTTGATCTCATCATCACGAACATGGGATCAAAATATTCAACACCGGAAGTATACCCCTCACTGGTGAGATCAGATCATAAACTAATCTCGCTGGAGGTCCTCATCCCGCCCCCACCTGAAACAAAATAGACCACAGTGAAAAACTTCTCAAAAGCCGATTTCACACTTCTAAAAACTAGTGTGGTCTCCTTTAAGGCCCCTGAGCTAGTGGTAAACATTACTCAAACCGCTGAATCACTTACAAATGCCTTCTACCAGCACCTACAGGACTGCATGGATCAGGCAATCCCAAACAAAACTAAGACTTTCTGTACCAAAGGCAAGCGTCCAGTCTGGTGGACTCCAGCCATAAACAAGCTCTACAACAAAAGGAGGAAGCTACTACAAGATAGAGCAAAATCCTTGAAAGGTAAGACACCTTTGATCATTATAAGTAAAAAAGTAAGAGCTCTCATAAAATCATCCAAGGCAAATTTTGAGAGAAAAATCGCCAAGGACTCTAAAGACAATCATAAGGCCTTCTTTAGCTATGTTAGAAACCTAGGCGGAAACTCCCAGATATGTTCAGAATTAGTTCAAAATGATGTGAAAATTACTGAACCTACACACATTGCTAACATACTGGCTGACAGGTTCAGTGCAAACTTCTCCCCCCCCTCCCCCCCAAAAGGAGAGATATCTACTCCAGTGGATTGTAGCCCCCCAAACATCTCCAACGCCCAGGTGAGAACTGCCCTCACTAAGGCAAAAAACACAACATCCATGGGACCGGATGGTGTCCCCGGCTGTGTGCTTCATGAACTCAATGAGGAATTAAACCCACAGTTAGGACAGCTGTTTAATCTTAGCCTCACCTCAGGATACGTACCCAAGGAGTGGCGCACGGCGACTGTGGTCCCACTTCATAAGGGCGGTGCCTCCACAGACCCTGGAAATTACCGCCCCATTAGCTTGACAAGCCTTATCTGCAAAGCCATGGAGAGGATCATAATGGAACTCATAAATAAAGACATAGGGAACTTGCAGACTTTGGATCCAACCCAGTTTGGCTTTGTCAAAGGCAGATCCTGCCTCTTAAACTTGGTTGACTTTTTCGAGACAGTCACCAAGGCCATTGATGAGGGAAAGGCAGTCCATACAGCCTACCTCGACCTGGCAAAGGCCTTCGACACAATACCCCACTCAGGTATCATCGAAAAACTCATCAGCTTGAATGTAAACCCATACATCACAAGATGGGTTGCAAACTGGCTAAGTGACAGAACCCACAGGGTCAGAGTTGCTGGAGCCATGTCAGACTCAAATCCTGTCACAAGTGGTGTCCCACAGGGCTCAGTCCTGGGTCCACTCTTGTTCGGCATCTACTTTTCTGAAGTACAAGCAAACACAGGAGGGTTATGGCTGACAAAGTTTGCAGATGACTGCAAACTGGGCCATAGTCGAAAACACATCTGACACAGATATCCTCCAGAAGGGCCTCACAGAAATGGATAACTGGTGCCAGAGCCATGGCCTGAAGTTAAACGCCAAAAAATGCATAGTCATGCCCTTCGGGAAAAACAAGGTTACCCCTAGCTACCATATAGGTGGCAATCCACTGAGCACAGAAAAGTCATCAGGGATCTGGGGACCCAAGTTGACAGTAGCCTTCGCTTGACACTCATGTTGCTAAAGTAGTTAGGAAAACCTTCTATATCGCCCACCTGATCATGAAGGGATTCACATCTAGATCAAGGGAGGTCATCGTCCCCTGTACTCATCACTCATTAGACCTATGATTGAGTACAATGCCCGTTCGAATGTATCTGACCAGACACCTGCTGCAGCTTGAAAGGCCCCAAAAGTTCCTCACCAAAAGGATAAAGGGTCTCAAAAATATGTCTTATGCTGCCCGACTGAAAGAACTCCAGCTCTATTCAGTCTCATACCGCTTGCTCAGAGGTGACCTGTGCCTGACATATAAGGCCATGTCAAACCCAGATTTGATGAATATGCTTCACCTCAAAAAATCTAGATCCCTCAGAACCACAAGGGCGGAGACTTAAACCTTGACACGGTTATAAATAGAATGTGCTGGAGGGACAGATTCATCACCCAGAGACTCCCTATGCTGTGGAACAAAATCCCGGTACATGTGAGGCAGAGCACCTCGCTGGCCTTGTTCAAGAGGAATCTTGACCAATGGATGGGAGATCACAGATATACCCCAGGGATTACTTCAGTGTCACTGCTTGACAGAGGCACAGAAAAATGATAGGCATAGTTTTTATTCAAACTAAAGGGGTGGCGAAAGCCACATAACTATGGGCTAGGCTTATAAATGCCCTTGGGCAGATAGCCTAGTATGAACCTATGAACCTATGAACCTATGAAGAAAGTTGGACAGCATTTGCATGGCAGTGATTGCAGGTGGTATCCAACCATTGTCTTTAAGCATAATAAAAGGTTTTAAAAAAATGATAGTGCACTACAATTATGGAGACCAAATAAAAATGTTATGTGGAACTTATGTCCATGGATAAACATATGCAGTCATGTACACATTCAGCCCCTCTTGCACAAAAAAAGGAAAATGTTATAGTGAGCCAACAGGAAGAGCATAAACAGATATTTCCCCAAGTTAAAAAAAAGTGTGTATCGAGATAGTGGAATGGCTGCCACAAGCAAAGGAAACAGTTAAAATATGTGGTGGAGGTATCTGAATGTAAAGAGAATAAACCTCAAAATGGAAATGACTGTAGTAGGGCAAAACGTTAAAAGTGGCCTGGGTGAGGGGAAGGGAGGCATAAAAGTGAGTAAAACTGTATTATAAAGAAGAGTACTACACTTTATGTGTCCAGAAATCTCTCATAGCATTGGGTGATAATCACTTTGTGCATACATAGAATGCAGTTACAAGATAAAAAGTCAGGATCTACTGATTAAAGGGGAAAAAACAGGTTTAATTCTTTGTCCCATTATTCATAGCTAGTTAATCAGTCAGCAGAAACCAAGTATTTGCAGCATAAAGTATGAGCTTATTTTGGTAAGCAAGCACGTCACAGAAACTGTAAAGCAGATGATTTTAAGTAGGTGGATTGGGTGGTGTGGGGAAGAGCCACACTGTATTCCTGAGTAGGTACATGCATAAAACATTAAATATAGTGACATATGCAGTGTCAAACTTGCAGGGAAAATTTCTGATGACAAATACCAGAAAAAATATCTGTCGTATGTATATCTAGATAATTAATACAGAAACTTTGTGCCTTTTAAATTCAAGTCTGGAGAGAGGAGTTCTTAGTGATATCAGCAGCTGTTTTTATTTTATAGTTAAGCAGACTAAGTTTACACTATGGTCATTGTGCATCTTAAATTCAAGATTACAGAGAAGAGCTCTTGAGAATATTGTAGTGGGTTAAAAACATATTTATTTTTCAGAAGACCAAATTGGTGCTAGGGTCACTGTGCAGGCTCTCAAGATAGTATAGTGTCTGCTGCAAGTAAGGGAAACAGATCAAATATGCAATAGAGGTATCAGAATGTGAGGCCTTACAATGATTGTTATTGACTACAAAAAAGTCATTTCTAAGAAATGGAAATCAAAATCTAAACCAGCTGTAACTGAAATACTGAATATTGTAAATGTGATAAAAGGATTTGGGATGAGGTTTTTTAGAAAATGAGAAGAATAATTTGCATAGAAATACATGGAATTTATGTGAACAAAACATCCGGAATAATGTTCAGGAGGAGGAAAAGTAAGGTTTTAAGGGATGTGAGAAACTGAACAATTAATGTAATGTTGGGCAGAATGACAGTTGTTAAAATATATGTGCATGTTGCATAAAAAGAATCCCCAGGAATCAATAAAATCCATGTAGGCTCTGTGCAGAGACTACACAGAATGGATCTATGTACACGGCCATGGTTTCTTCTCGGCAGGTCACCATGCATATTTATTATGGTGCACTGCCGAGGGAGATCACAGTAACATAGATATTGAATCAATGCAAGCAACAGTCTAGAAGCTGTCCCATACTTGTGGATTGTCCAGAAAAATTCTGGGCAGTTGGTAAGCACAGCACAATACCTTTCAGCCTGATAGCTTGGACCAAAAGTGAACAGATTTTCTACATGAAATTGTTTTTCGTTTATGTGCCTGTTTTTGCGGGGGGGGGGTTTAGCATGTTGCATAGCTATGCTCAGCATTGCTCACCTTTAGAGTAGACATCTGGTACTCATCTAAAACTAGAAAACAGATGTAATGAATTAGAATTTTTTTTCTGCTTGTTTGTGCGGTGAGGTGCAGTGCTTAGTGATACTAAGCTGTTCTTATATATATATATATTTTTTTCTGCTTATTTGCGTGGTGCATTTCAGTGCTTAACTGTTTTTTACTTGTGCTTGTATATACAGCAGACATCCAATAGACATCTAAAAATAGAAACTGGATGTATTCAGTTGTTGAAGTTCTGCTACGCTTAGCAATGGGCAAACCTGTGCAGCTAAGCTGCACTATGCTTACAGACACCTTGCAGTATATCTGAAAATATGCAAGTTCCCTTTCCCAGTGGCTAGATAGGTAGAGTCATGACCTGCAGTGTAGAAGGTCCTGGGTTTGAGTCCTGAGCAGTCCTACTGTCTACTTTTATTGCGTGAAAAATGTGATAGGTGACTGAAACATCTGTTTCATTTAAAATAAAAAAAGAAAAGTTATATTTGGAAAAGCTGCACTATGCTAAGCAGAGCTTTAACATGGTCAGCAGTCTATTTCCATTTGTGCATTGCTAAGCTGTGCTTAAACATGGTTTGTGCATGTTTGCAAGATGCTAAGTGGCATGGCACAGCACTTTTTTGAAAGCTACAGTATGATGTGTAAGGGTGGGAATGCAGCCTATATAAAGGCCAGTAGGAAGAATTTCACATCATTCTTTTGAGCCTTCACTTGGCTGTGGATATGCCTGGTGCTGTTAATGAGAATTATGAACCTTGGCTGCTGCAGGGTAACTGCTAGAGCTCAGAGTGTTAATCGGAGGTCTGGGATCAGTTGGCCAGGGAACCTGCCAGCACTAATGGTATCCCCCACACTGGTGAGCAGTATCATCATCACTATGATGACCTGAGGCATAGGAAGATGGGAACCTTGAACACCTGGGTCCAAGAAGCAAGGGCTGGGCAAACTCCACAGATATGCAAGTATGTTTGGTAGTCATTTAAAAATATACAAGCTGAATCTGTGCAAAACTGGTATGCATAATGGTTTGATTCTGTTATGAGAGGGCTCGCAAGGTCCAGTCCCATGCAGGGAGCATGGCCAGGATGAGGCAATTGTGTGGTAAGTAAGAAAACATCAAAGTAATAACTCAATGCATTATGTAATTATACAATAAAGTATGTTCGGAGTTTGCAGTTTTAACAGTCAGGTATGACACACCTAGAACATCTTACATCTTTATTAATGTGTCACTGCCTACCTGAAATGGTAAAGCAAGTAAGCATGCAGTACTGTGTAGTATAGCTTCCAAACATCAGTTAATGTTGCGTCCTACCAAAATTAAGAGTCACTGTTCTGGTCTGCTCATGGTCTCAAATATGCTGTAGGTTACACTCAATAAATGAACAGGGTATATGGGTTACTTAAAAGAAGTCCTACACAGCTATCCATGGTGTATGTGCCAGAGTTGAGGCAACATTAATCAATACATTTAAGGGGTGGTGGTGCTTTGATATGTAATCTTTTTAAATAAAGTTTTCACTATTCCTGTATTCACTGCATGTGTGTTCTAATCTGACATCAATGAACTGTTAAATGTAAATGAATAAAGAATGTAGCAAAAATGTCTGAAATGAATGTAGTACAATAGCCAGAGTAAGGTTCAAGCTTGTGCTCTGCTTATTTTGGCTGAAGTAGTTGTATATTCTATGTGATCAATGTGATCTCTAATTTTCATCTGGGTACTGAAGGCTTTAATGTAATGTCACACAAGCTATCCAAAGCTTTTCTCAAAGGGACCTTCCACCTGAGACCACCTGTCAAATCCCCTTATACACCTCAGAATCTAAATTTCATGCTTTCAAGCATCAATATTCCACTGTTTGAGCCAGCTTCTTCATGCAACTTGAAATTTCTGTCTTGGAAGACTGTCTTTTTATTGGCCATCACATTTGCCCGAAGAGTTTCAGAGCTACAGGCCTTGTCTATAAAACCCCCTTATCTGATTTTTCATTCTGATAGAGTTTCACTATGAACAAATCCTTCATTCTTACCTAAAGTTTGTACTGAAGCTAACCTTAATCAAACCATAGAATTACCAGTTTTTTTTTACCCAAACACACCAATAGCTTGGAGTACATGCTGCACAGACGTGATGTTCACAGACAACTTCAATTTTACCTAGATAGAACTAAAGAATTTAGAAGATCTGAGCAACTTTTTCCTTTTCAGACTCCAGAAAAGGTAGACCTGTGGCAAAAAACACTCTTTCAAAATGGTTATCTGATTGCATTACCTTCACTTACTCAGCTGCCAATATTCCTCTGCAACACAAAACAAAGGCTCATTCAACCAGAGTTGTTTCCACATTTTCAGACTTAACTGCCAAGCTACCAATAGATAGTATTTGTGCAGCAGCCACTTGGTCAAAGCCTCATATGTTTATCACTCATTACAAAGTCAATAGGGCCTTCAGGGACAGGGCCTCCTTTGGTTTTACTGTCCTGAGAAACATACTGTCATGAGCCACCCGAGAAAGATGGTGTTTGGGACTCTACCTATCTGTGAGAATGAACAGTGAGATAGAACAACTTCACATAAAGAAGTTATGTACTCACCATAACGTTCCATGTGAGTTGTTCATCTTGCCTTCATTCTTACTTCCCACCCTCCTACCCCCTCCAGGCTTTTTTTGAGGACCGAGATTCATGTTTTATCATGGTTGCTTTGTCTTTCTTATGGTTTTTACCTTAAAATGTGACTGGAATATGGTATTATTAGAAGCAGCAAACAAGATCTGAGGTAACTCAAGGTGCATCATGGGATAGGGACTTGGCCTCAAGCTGTCTGAAGACCTTGAGCTTTGTAGTTGGCCGATGGCTCCGAACCCCATCTGTAAGAATGAAGGCGAGATGAGCAACTCACATGGAATGTTATGGTGAGTACATAACTTCTTTTTTTTCAGATAAATTGCTCCTTATTCATGTAGTCACTGCATTTGGTTTCCAGGGTGATATCACACACAGCTATGCATGTAAATGTACGATTTCACAAAAAATGTTGCAATAAAAGTCTTAAAAGAGATGGTGATTTGAGAATTCATTATGTTTAAAGTGTGCATTATTCCTGTACTCACTGTTTGTGGGTTCTAATCCCGTGGCAGCCAACTGAGAAATGACCAGCTGTCTAGTGTAAATAGTGTCCGTGAACATACCTCTCAGTTGTCACAATTTTTGCAGAATGTAATGACTACTGCCCATATGTCTGGTCCTTGATTGACATTACTAGGAATGCAAATTATTGGCAAATCCATTATTAGAACACCACTTTGCTACTTATGTATGAGCACACTAAGTAAAAATGTTCCATGTAGTTGTGCCTGTGTACCACCAGTTGTTAGGGCTTGGCCCATAATGCCACATGCTAACAGGTTTCAAGCTATGTACGTGAAACATCATCTATACCATATTTGCAGTCACTGTACTCACAAATGAAATTGTACATGTTTAGAAGTATGTAATAGTAGATTGTGTAGTAATATTACCTGCAAAGTTAATTGTGGTATTTTTTCTCTCACACCACTTTTTATTTAATTTATTAATTTATTGTTATGATTTGATGTTAATATATTATTTGTACCTACCTCTTATGTTGGCCTTATTTATAATTTCATAGTGCTTTGCTGTTAAAATACTGTCACGTTATTTATTGTTGTGTTCCTTATTATTTTCCTTTCTATTTCTTTTGATTAATCATTATTATATTCTATTATGTTAAGATTATGTTTATTTTTACCTTATGTTTATATTTAATTAACTACAGTGTGACAAGGTTGGTCAGTTTCAGGTGATCCACCTACCCTGGCTCCCATGGCTGTGGGACCGGGGCCCAGCACATCTGGGCTGCAGCCTGGTGGCACCCCTTCTGCTGCCCCTGCTCTACCTGTGTCATTGGGTAGTTCTGCCTCACAGGCTGGGGGTGGTCCCCCTATGGGAGTGGAAGTGGAAGGTTGATTATGTCAACCATGAGGAACTGCTAGGCATGGTGTGTGGTTGCTGTGCTGAACTCTTGGTGCATGCCTACACCAGATGGAGAGCTTGCTGCCCATCCTAGTGGGGCAGTCTTAGCCTGGGTGCTGATGTTGACCACTGCCTCCACAGGAGCAGTGAAGGAACAGTGCTTACAGTCCCATGGGTGAGGACTTGAGTCACACTGCTACTCTGTCTGACATCCATAGGACAGGATTCCCACAACACCCTCCCAAACCAAGGTGTTCACCCCCCATTTGTGTCATACATCAACCCTGTCTGCTTTCTTGTCTGTCTGCAAAATCTTTCTCACCTTCACAACTTACCTCCCACACACATACCTATCTCTCTTCCCCAACATTCCACTCACAACTTAAAAAAAATTGGCACCTGTCCCAGTAAAACATATTTCATCCCATACACTTCACTCACGTGTCCACTGGACACAATTTGATCCAGTTGGCTTGACAATGCACTTCTGCTGTCCTCAGCCCTCTCTCTTGGGGTGACAGTCCAAATTCAACTAAAACATCTGTTGAAGTGCACAGTTGCTGTTGTGCAAGAAATGGATAGCTATGGTTCTTTCCTACACCCTTCCTTCACATACCTACCTGCTTTTGACTGGTTTTCCCCTGCTTACATCTCATTTCACCACTGTCCTATCTCCCCATTTTTCATTTCTTTAAAGATTTTTTTGCAATGATAACCTCTGCTAAATAACGCTATATTGATATATGTGTGTGAAATAATAATAATCACGTTCAAATGTACTCCTGCACCTTTTTTCGAAGTCAGGAAAATTGCACCTGCAGACCAGTCCATCAACCCAGCAAGCCACACAGCTGTTTTAAGCAAAACATACCAGTTACCAAGTTACCATCATTGTGTGTTTAAACCGGGCTGGGCATTGTACCATGTTGCACAAATATGCATAAAGAGAAATGGAAACAAATGGGAATCTAACAGCAGGTAACTTCTATTTGCAACTATTAAGAATACACCTGCTAAAACATTAATGGAAAAACAGGTGTTTAACTGGGCCTCTGGTGGAGAAACACATCCCTATAATGCCATACACGTAATAATGGTTGTAAATGAGGTATGTAACAACATGTAAGTGTGCAATTAGATGTTGAAAAATGCACTTGCTGTAATAGTGACTCAGCAGCTCAGTCTGTTAAATGCCTTGACAGCATTAATTTTTGGTACACATGGTCATGGGTTCAAGTCCAGTGGTGTGTAGCATTTAAAATACATGTATGCGCACATCACCATTGTAAATTCTGTAATGAATGACTATGTAATCAACTTTATTCACCCAGAGATTTTCAGATGGAACGTGTGCTGTTCAATGATGGACATCAAAGGCCTGCAGATAGGAACACGATTGACCTATTCCTATAACAACACTAGAAAGTGCATAGAGTGTCAAGTCATGCATTACTATGCATTCACAGAGGATTGTACTTTATGTAATACAAAGGAGGCCCAGTAATATCGGACTGCAGCACACAATCATTTGCTACTGATATTATAGATAAGCACAGCTGTACAACTAACATACAAATATGGAGGTCATGCTAGCAGCAAGGGTTGCCAGTACACACATTCCAGATGACTGCCATAACATAACACATGGCTTGGCAGTTCTCCAAATGGTTGACATAATTGTAAATATACCCCCTACCTTGTTCAAGGACACAACAAACATGTTGCCTTTTACTCTGTTAATGATACCTGTGGCTAACATACTTACCTTAAACACATACCTTAATATCCTGTGGGATGGTTCCCTCAATCAGGCTCTGGCTGTACACAAGGGCTACTGCTGGTCACACTGTTACTTATAACTGTTGTTGTCCACCACATTCTGCTACCTCTCATACTATGTATTGCCTGCAGCACACACGTGTATGTAATATGTATGTAGTACAAACATCATCTCTGTGCTGATGTACTATCTCTACCCCAGCATTTCCACCCCATTATATGAGAAAGGGGATTTATTTTACATTGAGTCCTTGTATCTCCTTCAATAGTTGCATGGAATTGCCTTATTATACTGCAAATCACCTGTATATGCTGTATTTTGCATTACTCAAACACAGATTGGTTCAGAGACAATCACCTGCTAATGAGAACCATCCTAAAAAGGAGAACTCCTAACCAGGAAAAACTTTGTGTATGAGTGTTGCTTTCTATGGTGAACTCATTGGCACAATACATATATATCTTTATCTTTCAAAAGATGAGTATTGTACATGATGCATATGTTTTATTATACTTGGGAAATAGGGATTACATCAGTAAACCTTTGTTACAACTGTACCTGTGACATGCCATTGCTCTGCAGCTGTGTAACACCTACAGAGGATGTAGACTACAGCAAGAGTTTAATGCTGTCTGTTAACTAGGGACAGGTCTCCTGGATACTGCCTTTGTTGACAGTTGTAATATACAGTTATGTTTTGGCATTGAACTATAGACATATGGGGGGACGCTTTCCTGCTATGGGCACTACAAGTGGGCTTGTGTTGGGTGTGTGATCATATGTGAATATCTGTCACGGCACAAGCAGGTGTAGATCACTATTGCCACTGTCCTAGTTGCCTGCATACCCTTTTCATGATTGCCACACTGTTGCATATTAGATGTGTAATGAAGCGGGGAATACTGATACCCTTCCTTAATTGCTGTATCTGTACATACTGTACACCCACATATGTGATCCTGATGTGTTCTCATTATTTTGTTTTTCAGGTGACAACATGCACGCCAGATGTTGCCCGCCTTTCACTGAAGCAGAAAATGACCTCATAATTCAATCCATTACAAAACACTAACAAGCGCTGCTGTCCAGAGGGAGAGCAAATAGGCAGGAGCAACAAGCCTTTTGGGATGAACTGTTCCGTAATGTAAACAATATGGAGCATCAGAATTGCACATATGATCAGGTGCAACACTGTGCCAAAGACAATTGGCATGTAGAGGGGCAGTGGACATGGCCAGGGATTGTTAAGTCACTGGTGGTGGGCTTGTAGCAGAACAACCTCTGACAGCCACTGAGGAATTCCTTGCAGCACAGGACAGCTCCCAGGCTTCCATCACACCATATGTCATGGATGTGGGTGCCACCATTTCCACCCAAGAGGAGAGTCCAGGTATGTCTAGTTGAATCCGCATCGTAATACGTAGCATTTACCATGTAAAGCTATACATGTTTTTACGTGGGTGTCAGGTGTTTAAGGGGTGGGGGGGAGTAGGATACTTGCAGTTGTAAGCTCATGCAGAGATTGTGACCCATATGCATGTTATCATAGCAGCTACTGTAACTGTGGTGTATTTGGACATACTACCAGTGCTACTCTGTCGCATGTGGTACTGTTTACATTTCCTGTCCTTCAATTGTTTTTCAGAACTGTCAGGAATAGGAAGAGGCCATGTACCTGCTGCTGGTAAGCACAGAACATTTTTGTCACTGATGTAGATGCACTTCAAGGTATTAAACTAAACTAAATTAAAGTGTGATCCCAGGCCTTCTGGATGGATACATACACTATATGCATGATTGAAAAATGTGAAGATATGTTCTGACTGTACACACTGTGGTCATACCTAGGCCTTGTAGGTGTGACCACAGTGCTTGATTTTACAATATTGAAAGGACTTTTCAGATGGCCATACATGTAAACTGTATAGAGTTCTACAGAATGTCAACATTGTACATATTTTTGTATTGCTTATGAGAGTCTGGTTTAAAGAGCTGTTATTCTGAAATATTTACATATGTGGGTTAGAAATTACTGACCTCAGGTCCTGCTATCTCAGACTGTAGGTTGTACAAGTCTGTAATAGTGACAGCATTGTATACAGCTTAACATATATTGAAACATAGTACTGCAGAGCATAGTAGTGCAGCTATTAATTTGATGCTTTCCCCATTATATCACAGGTGACCAGGGAGGTTGGTCATTGTCCCCTTCACAACCTGAAGTCAGTGTCTCTTCAGACTCTGATGATGATGGTGGCCAAAGTGAGGCAGAGCTGGGGGTTACAGGAGCTAAATCCATCACAGAGGTTTGGATCCTTCATCTGCCATCATTTTTACCCTACACAGTCAGTATGCCTATGCATATCCAGTCCCCTGAGGCCACAGATATTGGACATTCAGAGGGTTTGGACATTGAACAGGGAAGTGTGGCTACTGTGGCTGCAGTGAGTGTTGACAATGTCCACAGCCAAACAGTTGGCTAGGTTCCACACAGGCAGATTGATAGTGGTGCTCATAGAAGGCCCATTGTCCCTCCATCACCTGTTGCAGGTGTCTCATCATGTGTCACTCGACATATGTTTAGGGCCATCATGGAGGCATGGGCATGTTCTGAAAGGAACACCAGACAAATGATCAGGGTTATGGATGCAGTGCACTCTGACATCTGTGGTGACCTCCTCTGCACTGCTGATACCCTGGATCAGTTGACTGACAGTGGTAAGAAGATGGAATGAGACAGATCATACATTATCTGCCTTGGAAAGCACAGTTACCAAAACCAAAATAAAAAACACAAAACCCTAATAAATCCAAAAGACATACACAGATTTGGAGGACCAAACAGCTTTTATCCTGGTACCTCGGCATTTCACCTTTAAAGGCTGTCAACATATCAAATTCTAATGCTTAAACATACTAAACAGTTAAACAATTGTGTTTCAAAATTTGTCTATACATCCCACTTTTAAATTGACCAGTGCATATTATACATGAACGCATCCCTTAGTCATGGAAAATTACTAGATTTCCCATAGAATGTCAGCAGCAGAAAATTGCAACAACAAAATTACAATGAATTCTACAGCAACATCATCAAAAAAATTCAACCAAGTTTGCATAAAAATACAGCAACATCCTCTCATTATGTATGTACTTATCTAAAAGTATATACACGCACACATATATGGACATACTGTCAATGAAAGTTCTTCAAAAATGTAACACCTCCTGATTTAATTCATATGGGACCAATGTTCCAAAATTTTAAATGAAAGTAGTCTCCAGCTGATTTAACTTAATAGCAAATAGAGTACCACTACCACAGTTCCCAGATGGTTGGGCTAATACACTAAAAACAAGGAATCAAAATTTCCTAAATGGGCTTCAATAAAATGTCTGCCACTGGACTGAAGCCTGTATTACTCCTTCTAATATTTCCCAAATGTTCCAAAATTATAATCTTAACTTTTCTTCTGACCTACATACCATCTAACCTCATCACACCCAGAACCCAGAATGTATGTAACGCCACATGATTGACAAGTAAACCTTGCATGAGAGACAAATCTGTGTCCATTGATAATAGTCATCTTCTTCGTTTGGCTTTTCCCAGTTAGGGGTCGCCACAATGTGTATCACCTACCCGCTCATGATTGGCAGTGGAGTTTTATGGTGTCGAGTTACCAGCCTGGCACCCAGCCTTCCACAGAAGGCACAGGCACACACACATTCATGCCTTGGGCCAATTTAGAGTGCCCAATCTACCTACAGCATGTCTTTGGGATGTGGGAGTAAACTGCAGCACCAGGAGGAAACCCACATGACCACAGAGAGGACATGCAGACTCCGCACAGGAGGCACCCCAGCTGAAGATTGAACCGCAGGACCTCATGCTGTGAGGCAGCAACACTAATTGCTGTGCCACCACCACTGCCCTGTGTCCATTGATCATAGTATTAGATGCATTTCTGATTCTGTAGCACACGCTGCATCTCCCACAAGGAAAAGACCATAATGAACTAATCTGTGTCCAATTGGAAATTGAATAGTTCAACAATTCTTTTAGGTTTAGAAATCTACCAAAAAAGTCACATGTTGTGGAAATAAAGTGCTGAGTTTTTCATCAGCTGTTATCATTGGTCATAACCTTGTAACCACATGTCTAAGTGTGTCTGAAAAGGGACTAAACCTAGTAACATAAAATATTTTATCCCCTCCTCTCTTGAAGTAAGTTGAATTCTATGTCAAAACTTACTATTCTCATGCAGTTGTGCCCTACTTGTCACATTATTCAACAATTTATTCTTTGCTTCATTAAGAATAGATTTAGAATACCCTCTGGCCGATAATCTCTCCTCTACTTCAGACAGAGATTTCTCTTTAGAAGCCATCTCAGAAGTATTCATCCATACTCTTCTAAATTCACCATAAGGCAATGATTAACGCTGTTTGGTACTCCAAATCTGTCTACACCTTTTGGATTTATTGGAAATCACATTGTCTGTGATGGACTGTCTGGTTGATGTTGAGTGTCAAACTCGTGGATGTAAGTCAGCTACTACATCTGCTGAGAGTCCATGTGGCTGTGCAAAATCATGCTCCTATAGTGGCAGGCCATGGGCTTGTGGTGCTAGGCAGCCCAATGGAGGACCCGGTCTCAGCAGACAGCAGTCACCCTCAGGTAGTAGCCCAGCATCCAACCTTGGGCCTGGAGATGCCAGTGCAACTCCTGGCAGAGCCATTTCTCATGTTTGGGGTGGAGATGAACTGTCAGCTCTACCATGCACTGCTAAAAGCTGTCCAACATACATTCACATAGGACTAACACTGAGCTTGGCTGTGTTCCTGAAGACACTCACACACCACTGTCATATCCAGGTTCACCTACAGACACAAACACCACGTTTACATGGTCCATTTTGCCTGCTGCTCTTTCTGATTCACACACATGCTTGCAAACCTATTGGGTCAGCCTAGGTCTCCTGCACCCCCATACAACACCTTGTGCAAGTGATACCTGTGTCACATCCCTGTCATCATTCTCATTGATGCAGAGATATGAAGCTATGTATCTGATGCACCAGGTGACTATCTAAAATAATTTACATTTGTTTCATCCATTGTTGCCTTTGGTGTGCTACTTGTACTGGTCAGTCACACATAGTGCATGCTGCCATTTGCAATGAGTAAACCAGATTATGGTGTGTACTTTACAGTGGATGCTGTTGTAATGGCTGTGTTGTCACAAAATGAAAGGTGTCTCCCTCATGGCACTGTTTATGTTTCACTTTCAGGACTGTGTAGGACACAGCTGTGGGTTCATAGGTTCATAGGTAGGTACTAGGCTATTGACCCGAGGGCCTACATAAGCCTAGCCAACAAGGTTCCCTGGCTTACGCCACCCAAGAACGTTATTCTTAAAAAAGTTATTCGTAGAAAGTTCACATCTACAATACATCCATCAATGTCAGAGCACAGGATGGAATAACAGCACGGAAGAAAAATGTCATCAGAAAGGTAAAACAGTATAGTTGCATGGCTCCATAGGTTCATATGTGTATAACAGCCTAACAAAAAAGGGGCATTTTTCATCTTAGCCATGCATCCCTAAACTCTGGCAAGGTCTGATATACTTGATAAGTATAAGCAGGGTTTTGAAAGTAATGCATGGACATGCCAGGACATGCAAGGTGAACCATCTACACTTTATCTGTGTCCATTAGAGACATTTGTCCTAAAGCAGTTATCATTGTTGTGTTCCCCATCCTGCTGTATAACTTGCACATGGTTTGCGTTAGGGCAGAACTGAGTGTCGCATACATGGGGAGCCTCTTACATATTGGGTGTAGTGTCTGGGCTACATACCTGTCTCTCCAGCATGTCCTGTTTATACCACAGTCAAGGTGTAGGTGTGTAGAACAGGTATCTCTTGTGCTAGTCTTTTCTTGGATAGGAAGGAGGTACACAGTGGGGTCTGACACCTGCCTGCATGGCAGGCACGCAACTCCCCTCCAAAGCATGTTGTAACTTGCAAGGCAAAATTACTAACTGCAAAGTTGAACACATTTTATGTGCATGCATGGACATCTGCATCTTCACTGTACAGAGTGCCTACAGACAGTGTGTTTGAGCTGTCAACCACAAAGGTGTAGCAGCATTACCATAATTTTGCTGAAGTTGTACATTGACACATCTTTTGCTAATTTCATTATCACTGACTGTTGAGATGTGGAAAGCAACTTCAACCCACTACTCCTACTTCACACAAACACAAAGTATGATAGATGTGAAGATATTACAAACCTTGATTCCATTGTCTCTCACACACCAGTCAGTACATATTACAGTGACCGGGTTGCCAACATGCACACCTCACCTCCTACTCCACCCAAACCCACATCACACATACCCACATGTGGGGAGGTCCTTACCAGACACATAAGTAAATACCAGACACTTCAGAAACCCAGATGCAAGCCTGCTACACATAATCATACATCTTCAGAACACAGTACACATCACAGCTCACACAGTGCACTCCCACCGGTCAAACACCCAAGGCAAAACAAAAAAAAAATCATATAGATTACTCATAGGTAATTACATTATGAGATACATTGATGTGCATATCACCAAGCTACATGAGGGAAAGATCAGTGTTTGCTTTCTATGAAGTGCCAGGATAAGACACATGCGCTCAACTCTGTCAATGTCAGGTACTGTTATGAGTACGTCATAGTTCTTGTTGGTGTGTACAATTTGAGGCATACCTCTCTGGACTGTAAGCAGAGACATGACTGAGCTTACAGACTATGTGTCTCAGGCCTTGAGCTGTATTTTACCATCACTTTGGATGA
>NC_056728.1:1932604991-1932649991 GCF_019279795.1 Protopterus annectens | reverse complement strand
CCTTAGGTTGTCAGTAAATATTCTATGCATTGTCTGTTAGCCAAAGCCAGGGCATACTGTGCATACCTACATCTGCCTACAGGAACATCAGCAGGAGGTCCCCCCCTCCCCCCGAGTCCTCCTGTCACTGTGGCTGTGGTGAACTAGACAGTGGTGAGGGGCTGTGTATCCCTTTCCTTTGATGATTTGCTGCAGCTGTCTCCACTGGATCAGATTGGGTAGCATAGTACATACTGTGAATATCTGTGCACATGTGGCTAGAGTATACTGCAGTGCTCCACCAGATATATCAAGACACTGGAACTGTGACTTCAGAAGCCCAAGCACATGTTATACAATGCTCCTACTTAGTGCATGTCCATCATTATGGTATTCTTCCATGGGTTAGTGCGCATTGCTAATGGGTGTCATCATCCACGGTTCCAGGGCTCAGCCAGCAATCCCCAGTAAATGGCCATGTGGGATGTCCCCCCAGCAAACATCTGGTACAGCTGTGATTAGTGCCAGATATGGGAGTGGTGATAACTGCCAGGGTTGCCAACACATGCATTCAGGATAATCCCCTGGGCATTGCACATGACCTGACAGTTGATGGAGTGGTATCCCTTGTGGTTAATGCAGATTGTACCCTTCTTACCAGGTGGTGACTTGATGTGTACATGTGTGCAATGTATGGCACCCAGTACTTCAGGGTAGTGTGCTGTACGGTAGAAGTATTGTATATTGCTAGCCCTCACTTCAAGGGCAAGGGAAAAAGATATGTAGTCACTGGCATGTGGAAGCATAGAATCCAGGAATTTGTGGAGTATCCCAGATGCAGATGCATGCAAGACCCCATCATGTCCCCAGTTAGTATTTGAAAGGTACCTGTAGCTAGTATCTTAAGGGCTACACATACCTTTGTCTCCACTGGAATGGGTTCCCCTCTGTTAGTTCTGGCTCTGAGTTGAGGGTGGCAGAGGTCACTGAGTTCTTGTGATATGTCCCTGTCCACCCTGTAGTGCTCTACAATTTCCAGCTCATGTAGCTCCTGGAAGGTTACCCTGGGCCTGAACGCTGTTCCCTTTCTCAGCCTAGTCCTATTGTCAGCAGTACCAGCAGCATTGACTTCAGCATCTAGCACATACAGATGTAGCAGACCTGCAGCAACCCCTTGCATTATTCCAGTTAAATTTCCCAATTCTGTAATCCAATGGTCCAGAGTATTGAGGTAAAAACAGAATGTAGGGTGCATGCATACTTTATACAGTTGTGCTTTAGGTCTCCCATGTTGGATTGGCTTATTATAATGCAGTTCACCTGCCCAGGATATAATTGACATAATTTAAAGGCCCTACTTTTTTGGGCAACCTGTGGTGCACAGTATAGCTCATACAACATTCAAAACTTTTAATTGGATATATCCAGTTTTCCTTAACAGTTGACTACGTCATCATTGTCATGTGGTTAGTCTGTCGTGTGAACACCCTAAGCTATGCTGCGCATAGTGCAAATGTGCACTGGGCACAAAAAGTCAGAAAATAATGGGACACACCCTCATGATGTCATCCACATTCTCTGGGAATATTAACATCATGTAAGAGCCTACATGGAGTGGATATGTGGACATGCTTGCTCTTTTTAGTGATTCAGGACATCCAGCTCATTTGCATAGAGATACATGCTGACCGCCTAGAAACTACACGGTTCATAGCCTTGTCAGTTTGGTGACAGCAAGTATGCACCATTGTACAGACCTGACACAATGTCCTATAGTATAATTCTGGAAACATATTATAAATGTTTTTTTTTTTTACTAAGCATGTTTGCACACTGTGGCACATAGCACAAGCAAGCCAAAATTATTTAAAAAAAATATTCATTTTACATATTCCCTTTCTTTTTCAGGCATCCACCATGTACCTTTTGCACATATATGTATGTGTTCTAACACTTTCTGGGTAGTTATGTGCATATTTGTGTTCTTTTACATCCCCTTCTATCCATGTAGACTTTCTGTGTATACAATGGACACTGGCACAGTGTTTACACAGATGCCTTTCTGCTTGATGGATTACTCCACCTGGGTCATTTCCATGAGATTCAGCTGCTTTTAAGGTAATTTACATTCCATGGAACTTTCCTTATTTGCAAGTGCTTGCTGTCTGCTAAGTGCCACTTACTGAATATAAAATTATCCGTGCACAAAAGAAATCCATGTACACTTTATTGAATTCTCTGTATGATGTGTTTAGTTTCTGTTAATACATGTACATCTATATCATTTCAGTTCTGATTTAATAAATATATTATATTATTATTAAGAAAGAGAGATTAGTTATTGCTACTATTACTTAAACAAAAAAATCCAGATATAGGGTATATAACAAAAGAGAGAGAAATTAGAATAAAAAATACTTGGTCAAGAAAAACTGTTAAAAGCTTCACATAATTTAAGTTCAGAACAATACATTACCTAAATGAAGAAACATTGGGATACCTGGAAAATGAAGCAACAGGAAGTGAGACAAGATAAAGAACAAAAAGCAGAGGCTATTAATAGGTATAAAAGAATCATGGGTTTGGGAAAGAAAAATAAATGAGGTATGGAATATTTGTACAAAGAAGGAAGGCAGATTATTAAATATAAAAATGCAGCTCCAAAGATATTTGAAGAGAAATACAGAAAAAGCACTGATTTAATGTAACATTTGCAATAAAAATAAGATCATTAAGTAGGAATATCACTGAAAAGAATAAGAATTTTAGCAAGATGGAAATAAATATAAATTGAAATGTCAGACCACTGAGAAGTGAGGGATTTAATGTAGGAACCCAGCCACAGCCAATATTATAGCATGATGAGACAATGACTTTACAGACAGAGTAGCATTCGTTGGAACAGGGTGCATCTGAAGTGCGTATGCCTCAGAGCAATGTTGTAGGACCTGCTGTTAGAAGACTCGCTTGAAATTCTAGTTAAACTTGTACAGAAAGGGAAAGAGCAGGAAACAGATCAAAGAGGATGTTCTTAGTCCACAAGACAATGATCTAATGGAAGACCTGCTTGATTTATAAGAGATGGACACAAATATTAAGAAAGATTAAAGAAATAGATTATAGGAAGGAAATAAGATCGCAAATGTTATGCTGGTAAAACAGGTGAACACCGAGGGTCAGTTTCGAAGAGTTGCTCTCAGTATGTCTGCCCTGATTCCAGAAGTCCTGCTTTTAATTTACTTGAGATACTTTGATGTAAGGCCTATCTATAAACAGGATTATTATGAGGACCAAATTACAAAATACTTGCCCTCGCCCTGCTCACGGTGTCAGTGGTGGCTTACACCGAGACCAAGTCCTTTTGGAATCAAGGCCAGTAATTGAGACCATTAACAGAAACTTATTTGATATAACAAAAATAAATAAGATACACTGCCTTGTAGCTAAACAAATAAATAAAATGCTATCTCTAAAATGTAAAGTGATAAGGAAAGGAAGTAAACAAGTAGAATGCCATCATACAATCACAGAACAGAGAATACTGTAAAGGCAGTTAAAACCAGAAAATATAGAAAAGGGAAAAGATAATCACAATTTCTTAGAACAACAGATGTAGTAAAATCAAAACACAATAGTAATATAAGCTTGAAAAACGGATGGAGACTTTTAAACTGAAAGGCCACACAGTGAAACGTTAAAACTGATGTATTAAACATTCAAGTACATACAATGGCAAGGTACTAAGTGCTTTCACCCATCAACCTCAGGGCATCATCAGAGTACTAAATGCACAATTACATGTCCACCCCTTATATACACTCGCTAATTAGTTAATTAATAAATCGAATACTATTTAATAACCCTACAATTTCATATGCTGTTAAAATATAATAATTAAATTCATAAACAGCTAAAAATATAATAATAAAACACCAGGTAACAATATTGGTACATTAAAAATTCATGTGAATTATATAAAAATATATGCTAACCTAGACTAAATAATAGATTGTAAAACTGATAACAAGATATATCTGTCTAAATAAATATATAGCACCTATAAATATATGTAAATGTGTCAATAGAAAATGATCAAATGAAATATGAACAATTGTCTTTTTTAGACAAAAGTATACATCAGGATTTGCTGTTTGAACATAACAAGTTCTGTTTAGAAAGTATTTTTAAAGAGATGGATAAATTTACTAATAAAGGCTTGGACATTAAAAATCACAAGTTAAATAAAGATACTAACGATTATAAGAGTAACAGAGTATATGTACATTTTAAAGAATTTAAAATTATGCGACATCTTGCCAAACCTGTAGATGCTGATACTATCAGTAGGGACAATTTTAGTTCTCCCACTAACGACAAGCCAATACAAACACAAAGGGCTAGAAATGATAATTTCTGTCATGAAGACGGGCAGGGAGTTTTTTTAGAGGAGTCCACACTCAGAAGGTTGAAACGGTTATGCGACCGACATAGCGGTCAGTATCACCAACAGAACAGACAATAAAACACAACAGTACACAGGACCAATTATTGGCACAGATAGATGCAATTGAGCACACTAATTCCCTAGTTCAGGGTGAATTCACATTACAAAGTCATATTGTAAATGGCAGTGACTATATAAATGGTAGTATCTTTACAACTTATGTTAATGACACCCTTTATGAATCCAATACGAATTAAATAGGATGGTTGCAGAATACAGGTACTTCCCACAGTCACAATAATTGTTCTATTGTCTCCGATGAAGGTTTTAGTTTATATAATTACACAGATAACAATTTTCGTCACGACTTTATTGCTCTTTTTAAAAGAGGCTTTACTTTTGTACCATCTTTTACGCATGTTATTGGAAAAGTTTTAATTAATTTAAAACTTTATAGTAGACTATTGAATCTAAAATGTTTTTTCTCTAATAACAATGATTGTATCACAGACACTAATTGTTTTAGGCTTAAGCTTAGCAGTGCATTCATACCACCACAAAACCCTAGAGACCATAGAGCTTGAATGGATATTTAGATTAAGAGCACACGTAGAACCAGGGCTCAATCAATATACAAGTATTAAGCCGATACTTGAAGCACGTGGTTAGATATTATTAGATACTTGTGGTTACTTTCTAACTATCTTAGGCATCATTATATATTAGATACTGTAGAATATATATGTTTTTATTTTTATTCTTTTTATTCTTTGTATATGCTTTATTATTATTGTATATATTCTTTTGATGGGTACTTGTTTTGTATATGTATATACCCATTTGATCAAGGATTTTAGTAGGGCAATGCATTTGATGTATTAGATAGACTGATTTTAGATTTTGTTTTATTTATTTAGTTATGTTATGGTTGATACAAATAGTATTTATGGTAAGATTTGTATATTATTAGGGTTCTTTAATATATTTTTAGAAGTCATGCTTCATTAGTATTCTCGCATATTGATGGACTTTTTGGAGTGTATTTGTCTTATCCTATACTTCTTTCAAGTGTTCATTTTAGTTAGGTTTTGTTCTTTTAAGAATATTGTTGAGCTGGATGTCAGCTCCGCCTAACTAATTAGTTAATTAGTTAACCATCCAGCTATTCTGCTGCTTTTAAGCATTGTTTGAGAATGATTTTGTTAAAATCTGAAGAAGCATGCCCTTGTAGCATGTGAAAGCTCTTATTTCATTTTATTGTTTCATTAAAATATTGATCCATTACATCATGGTGGTTGTGTCCAGTGTTTTCTACAGACCATCCTTCTTTTTTGGGACGTATACCTTTGGATGGTAGTAGCATTTTGTCTTTTATCTTTTTAAAAGAGGCTTTACTTTTGTACCATCTTTTAAGCATGATATTGGAAAAGTTTTAATTAATTTAAAATTTTATAGTAGACTATTGAATCTAAAATTTTTTTTCTCTAATAACAATGATTGTATCACAGACACTAATTGTTTTAGGCGTAAGCTTAGCAGTGCATTCATACCAGCACAAAACCCTATGATTTACATTTTTGAGAAGTTATGTGAGTCCCAGATTAGAAGAGTTCTGAGGAAAGAGGTACATACATCACAGAATCTCACTTCAGCCGAAATGTTTTGTCTTAGAGAACTAACTATAACTGACAAATATAGGGTTATGAAACCAGACAAGGGAGGCGGTGTGGTAATTATGACAAATACTGTTTACTACAATAAAATGACCATTATGCTCAGTGACAATAATACTTACGAGAAAGTTACTAAGTACGAAATGTCTAGGGCATATATTAAAGTGGATTGGCTATTGTATGAATTCCTTATGGATGGAACTATCGGCAAAGAAGAATATTCTTATTTAACAGTTGAATTTCCTATTACCCAATCCATTTTTGGAATCCCAAAAATACACAAAGACATCTACCATCCACCTTTTAGGCCCATAGTATCAGCTAGGGGCTCCAAAACTGAGGCCATTTCATCCTTCATAGACATTCATTGCAAGGTTCATAGGTTCATAGGTTCATAGGTTCATACTAGGCTATCTGCCCGAGGGCATTTACAAGCCTAGCCCATCGTTTTGTGGCTTACGCCACCCCTTTAGTATGGGGAACTATACCCCTTATTTTGCTGTGCCTCTGTCGAGCAGTGACACTGAGGTAATCCCTGGGGTATATCTGCGATCTCCCATCCATTGGTCAAGATTTCTCCTGAACAAGGCCAGCGAGGTGCTCTGCCTCACATGTACCGGGATTTTGTTCCACAGCATAGGGAGTCTTTGGGTGATGAATCTTTCCCTCCAGCACGTCCTATTAATAGCCGTGTCGAGGTTTAAGTCTCCCGCCCTTGTGGCTCTGATGGATCTAGATTTTTTGAGGTGAAGCATATTCATCAAATCTGGGTTTGACATGGCCTTGTATGTTAGGCAAAGGTCACCTCTGAGCAACCGCTAGACGACTGAATAGAGCTGGAGTTCTTTCAGTCGGGCAGCATAGGACAGATTTTTGAGACCCTTTATCCTTTTGGTGAGGAACTTTTTTGGCCTCTCCAGCTGCTGCAAGTGTCGGGTCAGATACATTCCGAATGGGGCATTGTACTCAATCATTGGTCTGATGAGTGATGAGTAAAGGGAGACTATGACCTCCTTGATCTAGATGAGAATCCCTTCATGATAAGGTGGGCAATGTAGAAGGTCTTCCTAACTACTTTAGCTACATGGGTGTCGAATGACAGACTACTATCAACCTGGGTCCCCAGGTCCCTGATAACTTCTTCTGTGCACAGTGGATTGCCACCTATTTGGTAACTAGGGGTAACCTTGTTTTTCCCGAAGGGTATGACTATGCATTTTTTGGCATTTAACTTTAGGCCGTGGCTCTGGCACCAGTTATCCGTTTCTGTGAGACCCTTCTGAAGGATATCTGTGTCAGATGTGTTTTCTACTATGGCGCCCAGTTTGCAGTCATCTGCAAACTTTGTCAGCCATAACCCTCCTGTGTTTGTTTGTACTTCGGAAAAGTAGATGCCAAACAAGAGTGGGCCCAGGACTGAGCCCTGTGGGACACCACTTGTGACAGGCTTTGAGTCTGACATGGCGCCAGCAACTCTGACCCTGTGGGTTCTGTCACTCAGCCAGTTTGCAACCCATCTTGTGATATATGGGTTAACATTTAAGCTGATGAGTTTTTCAATGATACCCGAGTGGGGTATTGTATCGAAGGCCTTAGCCAGATCGAGGTAGGCTGTATGGACTGCCTTTCCCTCATCAATGGCTTTGGTGACTGTTTGAAAAAGTCAACCAAGTTTAAAAGGCATGATCTGCCTTTGACAAAGCCAAACTGGGTTGGATCCAAAGTCTGCAAATTCCCTATGTCTTTATTTATGAGGTCCATTATGATCCTCTCCATGGCTTTGCAGATAAGGCTTGTCAAGCTAATGGGCGGTAATTTCCAGGGTCGGTGGAGGCACCGCCTTTGTGAAGTGGGACCACAGTTGCAGTGCGCCACTCCCTGGGTACGTATCCAGAGGTAAGACTTTGATTAAACAGCTGTCCTAGCTGTGGGTTTAATTCCTCATTGAGTTCGTGGAGCACACAGCCGGGGACACCATCAGGTCCCATGGATGCTGTGTTTATTGCTTTGGAGAGAGCAGTTCTCACTTGGGCGCTGGAGATGTTTGGGGGCTGCAATCGTTTGGTATAGATATCTCTCCTTTTGGGGAGGGGAGAAGTTTGCACTGAACCTGTCAGCCAGTATGTTGCCAATGTCTGTAGGATCAGTAATCTTCACATCATTTTGAACTAGTTCTGAGCATATCTGGGAGTTTCCTCCTAGGTTTCTAACATAGCTAAAGAAGGCCTTGTGATTGTCTTTTGAGTCTTTAGCTATTTTTCTCTCGAAATTTGCTTTGGATAATTTTATGAGAGCTCTTAGTTTTTTACTTATAGTGATCAAGGGTGTCTTACCTTTTAAGGATTTTGCTCTATCTTGTAGTAGCTTCCTCCTTTTGTTGTAGAGTTTGTTTATGGCTGGGGTCCACCAGACTGGACGCTTGCCTTTGGTACAAAGAGTCTTTGTTTTGCTTGGGATTGCCTTATCCATGCAGTCCTGCAGGTGCTGGTAGAAGGCATTTGTAAGTGATTCAGCTGCTAGAGTACTCTTTTCCTCCGGCTCGGGGCCTTAAAGGAGACCACACTAGTCTTTAGAAGTGTGAAGTCGGCTTTTGAGAAGTTCTTTACTGTGGTCTTTTTTATTTCAGGTGGGGTGGGATGAGGACCTCCAGCGAGATTAGTTTGTGATCTGATCTCACCAGTGAGGGGTATACCTCCGGTGTTGAACATTGTGCTCCCATGTTCGTGATGATGAGATCAAGTATGTTATCTCCTCTTGTGGGGATGGTGACTAATTGTTCCATGGCATTTGAGTTTATGAATTCCAGGAACTTTTGGGCTAGGGTGTTTGGGCTTGAGTAGTGTTCCCAGTCTATATTAGGGTAATTGAAGTCACCTAGTATGATGGTGTTTGGTGATACATTTATCCCCTCTAGTGTTTTCAGGAAGGCCATGTGAGGTTCCTGAGTTTGTGAGGGTGGCCTGTAACATGCTACAATTTGCAGAGCAGTCTTGCTCAAATATTTGTCACACATTTTAAAAGACTCCTGGCACTGTTTAGATCAAGTTAGACAATGTATTGTCAAGGTGAGTCTTAATATGATTATGGCCACCATTGATGTTGTAAATCTGTATATATTATATAATCTTGTATAATATATATATAATCTTATACCCCACAAACAAGGCCTGGAAATGTTTGAGGCCAGTTTATTGAAATTCAGTGGTATGACTGTTTCAAAATGCAGACTTATGACTGAATTGATGGAAATAATACTGGAGAATAATTTTATATATATGAATGGTGAATATTATAGACAAAGTACAGGGGTGGCCATGGGGGCCAGATGTGCACCAATTTATGCTAATTTGGTGCTAGCTAATTGGGAAACTGATTTGGTTTTCACATCAACATATTGGTCCAAAATCGCCTTATATTTGAGATACCTGGATGATATTCTCATTTTTGGACAGGTAATAAAGATGAATTTTCAGAATTTATACAGTTTTTAGGTAGGACATCTATGTTTTTAGAATTTAACAGTAAAATCTATGAGAATAACTGTTAATATCTTGACATTGTTTTTTTCTCATAGTGACAGCGTGATTCATTCTAACATTTTTAGAAAGAAAATATTTTCAAATTCCTTCTTACATTTTAATAGTTGTCATCCCTATTATCAAAAAAGAAATTTGATTAAAGGTCAAATGGTAAGACTGTCAAGAATTATTAGTGATGATAATACATTTGAGTTAGAAATTGAAAAATTATCGAATATGTTTCTTGACAGAGGTTACCCTAATGAACTTATTTGTAATATTAAAAGAGAGATTTTTACAAAAATACATTTGATTTATAGACCTATTATCAAATGTGGATGCAACAATATACTGAATACCAATACAAATATGTCTAGAAATCATACTTTCATACTACCTTACAATGAAACATCCCATAATATTGTTAACATTATACATGAGACATGGACAAGTGTTTTTATGAATAATGCTGAATTGACTGAGATTATTGGTAGTCATCCAAAGATTACATTTAGTAGAGGGAGGAATTTGAAGGAAATTTATGAGGTGAACACAAACAAGGATACATTTAAAATGTCTAGAATGAGCAAATGTGGAACTTGTCGCACATGTAAATATATTAACGATGGTCCATATGTTGCTATTTCTAATTTTGGTAAAACTATTAGATGCAACAAATGTTCAGCATTTTATGTTGGGAAAACTATTAGGAAGTTAAGAGAACGTATTGTAGAACATGTTAGAGACATCAAAAAACAAAAAAGTACCAGTTCTCTATATACACATAGTATTAGATGTCCCAATTTTAAGAGATTTCTATTTTTTATTATAGATAGAATTCTGCATAATATACACAAAGGAGGTGATGAGAAGACCATGTTGGAGGCCAAGGAATGTCTCTGGCAACTTAGACTAAACGCCTGTACTTTGCCAGGCATTAATGAACATGTATCCATATCCAGTATATTAAAATATAAATCATATTTAATTTGATCATTTTCTATTGATACATTTACATATATTTATAGGTGCTATATATTTATTTAGACAGATATATCATGTTATCAGTTTTACAATTTATTATTTAGTCTAGGTTAGTATATATTTTTATATAATTCACATGAATTTTTAATGTACCAATATTGTTACCTGGTGTTTTATTATTATATTTTTAGCTATTTATTAATTTAATTATTACATTTTAACAGCATATTAAATTGTAGGGTTATTAAATAGTATTTGATTTATTAATTAACTAATTAGTGAGTGTATATAAGGGGTGGATATGTAATTGTGCATTTAGTACTCTGATGATGCCCTGAGGTTGATGGGTGAAAGTGCTTAGTACCTTGCCGTTGTATGTACTTGAATGTTTAATAAATCAGTTTTAAAGTTTCACTGTGTGGCCTTTCAGTTTAACAATAGTAATATAGACCAGGACTTTTCCAATAATAAACTGAAATATCGGCACATGCAGAAAGACTTAATGCAGATATAAAGGAAACGTACAAAACAGCCAATTCATTTATGACCCGAAAAAGCTTTCAAAATAACTAGGAAACAAATAAAAATCAATGGAAATACAACCAAAACAAAAGAAATAGGTACATTTTGGAGAAATATTTATAAAGATCTTCAGCTTAAAGAAAAAGATGCCAAATGGATAGAAGCTTTAAAAGAAACAGTAGGGTATACTAATATAGAGGTTATGAAAAGGAAGGAAGTAGACGAGTGAAACTCACACAAAATTTAAGAAAAGTTCTTAAATGGAAAACCGTGGCTCCCGATGCAGTTCCTGACTTTGAGCTAAAAATATTAACATCTTTAGCCAAAAGTGAGCCTTGAATAAAATTACATATATGCACATCCTGAATAGAAACCAACAGGTTAACATACAGGAAAAAAATGTTTTCCTCATGTGTGCACCCTCAAGTCATCCTTCAAAGTATCAACCAATAATTTGTAGTCCGATAATATCTAAATTGTATACGAATATAATGCAGGCTATCAAAAAATCACAATAATAAACAGTTAATAAAACAACTGTTTATTGTTAAACAAAGCCATAACAGAAAGTAAATAATGTATCTATTACATATAGATTACAGAAAAAGCATTCAACAGAACCCGCCATTCTTGGATTATGGAATGCTTACAGATATATACAGAGCTGTTACTAGATCTAGCACTGCTGCCATTCTCCAATCTGGTGCCCATCAAAACAAAATGTTCTGTCTCAAGACTAATCATTCCACATTAAAACTGGAGTAGCAAGTGGATCACATAACTTATACCACACATGAAGTGAGGCAATCAAGTGCTTGTGTCTTGTAGTATATAAATGCAGTATCAGAATTAATTGCATCAGCTTTTAGAAATGTCGGTCCAGTAATGAATACCAGTACTGCACTAATGCTCAGTCAGTATCTCCTGATCATGTCACCTAACACCTTGTACCTAGAGTAGATGCCACCTTTACCCAACCCTAGCTATGCTTCTTAATGTATAAGATACAACCTACATCAATTATATTGCAGTGACTATGAAACAGTGGCAAACCACTTTGCAACTAACTCATGATAAAGGGCAAATTATTATTCCAAGGATAAAAATTCAATTTGGGATATTTCTTTTCTTGCCCATGATTCATTAGGCTGTTTATTTAATAGACTTAAATATTATTAGTACTTAACTCCCAAAATCCAACCTTGTTCAAAGACATCTCATCTACCATATTTGGATGATTTAACTTATTACAGGATAGTGATCACTGTGATGTTTTTCCTGTTACATCTTTCTGATGCCTCTAAACATTTAATATATCCTATTCATTTTTGCATTAATAATTTCATAAATACACTTTATACAAGCTATTTTTTTAAGAATTATTTAAAGTATATTTAGTCTAGTTTTGCTACACCTTTGTATTGTTTTCATGGTTTGTGCAGGTATTCTGTGTATTTTTTTTGCAAGTATTGCCTGTCACTTTAAATTGCTTTGCCTCTCCTTTCTTTTTTATTAGTTCGTTGTGTTTTCTGTATCATGTGACCTTACTGGTCTTTTTAAGCTGATTATTTGTTCTCTTGCATAGTGTCCCATGGTGGTACGGAGGTAGCATTGTTACCTCACAGCAAGAGGTTCACCCGTTTGATTCTCGGCTGGGCTTGGGAGTGCCTTCTGTGTGGAGTCTGCATGTCCTCCCCATGGTTGGGTAGCATTCAAAAGACATGCGTGCATAAATGGGCGTGCCTTCGCTGAAGGTTGGGCATCGAGCTGGCACCTCGACGTTTTGTAAAAATCTACTGCCAATCATTATCAGACTGGAGTTCCGCTGTGGCGACCCCTTACCGGAAAAGCTGAAAGACAAACAACATTTGTTCTGTTGCATATATCTGAAGAAGTCTTAATTGCAAGACGAAAGTGCTAATATTTTTTGGTAAAGTTGTATCTATTTTAATGAGTAATATTGAAAATCACCCTTATATTTATAGGCAGTGTTCAAGCTATAAATTAGTTGGTTTTCCTGTTCTAACTTATAGCTTTTGACTGCCCCCAAACAGCATTGGATCAGTTGTAAAAGAAAACAAGGATCATGTTTAATGCTTATCAATTTATATGTAATGCATCGCAAGATCACACATCACTGTCCTTGAAGGGAGTATGGACCTCCTCAAAAATGACTACATGTATCAGTCTGCAGCCATGGGGAATCCATACATATTTGCTGACCTCCAAACATAGTGAAAGTGCTAAAGCATCAAGTCCAAGATGATATGTTTACTTAGTTTAACAGAAGCATTTTGCAACAAAGTGAAAATGAAAATCAATCCAGAAGTAGACAACAAGAATCAGGTGGCAACTGAAAGCGAAAAAAAAAAAAAAATAAGTAAAGAAATGGCACTGGGAGAAAAGGAATTAAAATTAAAAAGTATACAGTAAAGTGGCAAGTGTAAAGAACTTCTTGAACAACCTCAAACTGACCAAGATTTGTTGCAAGGATGGTTAAGCAGAGGTGAACTAAAACCCAAGATAGTGGGTTAGAAAGTCCACTGAAAACATGAAGAAACAGACAAATGCATGATTTTTGGATAAACTAAATGTTTGGGTATAGTGGGAGTAACAATGTGCATAAGTAAAGTAAGCACTGAATTTATTTGCTAGTACATTGGCTATATGTTTGCAATCAGAATCTGTAAAATTATTATGATCAAATCAATGCATTGTTGGACATTATTTTCTTCTATATGAGAATAAAGGTTTGGAGTTTTCTTTGGTATCTGTAGTGGTCTTAAGTTCATACACCACTTTACATTTTCCAATAGTTCCTCTAAGTTCTCTTTAGGAATGTCTTGGTGTTTTTGCTGTAGGGTGAAAGGAATTTGCTGCAATATTTCATTGTTTTCCTACTTTTGTTATATAGGGTTTTATGCAAACACTACCAAAGATGTTGTTTCCTGAATTCACCTTTATAATTAGGGCAGATGGGTACTGATTTTTCTATGTCGCTGTTTTTGTGCTAGAAAAAAAAGCGGAGATTAATGCAGCAGCTCTGTTAGTTGGGTCTACTTGTGGAAGATTTTTGGGAATATTGCATATATCTTCTACAAGCTGCAGCAGGTTTTTAATCCTGAAGAAGCCTCTAAAGACAGTCACTGGTGGTTTTCTGGTACGCCTAGGACTAACAGAGGAGATTATTAATTTGTGGCCAGATTTGACATGGGATGAAGAAATGCATGGTGGGCTACAGGCAAGTACTAGGTTGATAAGTGGTCAAGGTGTAAGTGTGTCAGTCAGTGCTCATGTAACTGATGTCACCCCCCCCCCAGCAATAGGATAGTTGGTTTGATATTTAACTCTTCATGAGGTTAGGGTAATTTCCTTGATCTTTGGTGGGGGCATTGTTGGTTCATAGTTAAGTACTTGGGTAACTGCCTTGTAGATCATTTTAAGCCTAGCCAATTTCCCTTCCAAAGGTGATAATCAACCCCTGTACCTTGTGTCAGTGAGCTAAACAACCTAACTTGTATGCCAGCCCCAACCCTTTAGTATTAGGCTACCTGCCATTGTTGGACATGTGAGGTAAAACATTTTAGTCATTATGCCAACACCTAATCCCAAGTAAAGACTGAGTGAATCAAAACCTGTACCATAGAAATTACCAATCACATCCTTAACTTGTGTACCAACTGATCTATAACTAACACGTCACTAATAGCTGGATTTATTAAGGGTGATTTGAATTTCAAGAAGCTCTATATTATTGTCATAGGTAATGTGATATGGTGTTATTGTGTTTCTGACAAATTCAGATGCTCGTCTGCAAGTACCCAAGGGCCTGAAGGAGTGGTAAGTACAAATTCTGTTAAAGAGGGAGTGCTAACATTGCACTGAAACCATGCCTTAGGAATTGCACAAAGATGAATGCATTTGCGATGCAGGAGAGCTTCACATTCTGCTATTCTGTTTAGACTCCTGACATTGAGCAGTGTTAGCAAGATATCTAAGTTTGAGTTTGTTATGTATGAGTTTCAAGGGGGTTGACACTGCCAAAAAGGTACTATTGGAAAAGCAAGGGCTTTATCCTGTATGCAGAAGCCCTGCTATAACAGCTGTAAGCTATTCCTTTTAAAGTAAGAAGTCATATGTATCACCTTGTGAAAATATTAGATATTGTTATCTATAATAGCATGATTGGCTGAGGTTTTGTAAATAATTGTAAATTACCATGTGTTACATATGCCAGCATGACTGGCTATGATTTTGTAAATAAGGTTATGTCTTTTGTTTATCACTCTGATTTATGAAAACCTGAAGAAGCGTACCTTGGCAGTACGTGAAAGCGCTCGTTTTTACTAATAAATAGTGTTCATCTACAACATCGTGGTGACTTCTGTTCAACTTGTTTTTGCTGATATTTATGCAAGAAGTTTGAATGTCAAACAGTGTTCTTCTGGCTGACAAAATGTACATATTTATTTAAAGAAAATTCTGAATGTATGTTATTTCAGAGTCAGCTGGGAGAATAGAATTGTCACTGCAGCTGTTTGTTTACTTTTCAAAGTCTGATATGAGAGACTAGAATTCTCATAGCAGTTGACTGTTACTTTTTTAAAAAAATCTGATATAAAAGCAGGTTCATATTTAGTTGTTCAGTTGCTTTCCAGAGCTGTTCAGCAGTAGTAGTCCAGTTGTTTCCCGAGTAGTTGGTCCAGACAAGGTATGTCTTTAACTACATAGAAGCATCAATTTCCTAGACTTTAGCCAGTAAGGCTACTAATGCAATGGACCTCTTACAATCCAAGTGTCTGTAACAGATATTGACCCCTGTATTGTATATGGAACATTTTAACCTCAAGAAAGGTATCTATTGACACAGAACTAATACTGATATGTCTTAGTGGAAATGCACTGTATTAAATACTTAGAAGGAAATGATCTATCAGGCCAACATATTGCAATGTTGAAGTAACAATATAATTTTGATAGAGACACTGGTGAAACACTCATAGTCATTATCTGCCTGCAAGGAAGAGGTTTTATATTGGAGCCTGGAAAGTTTGTAAGATGCAAAGTCCTACACAACTTCAGTTGTAGTCCATGCAGATGGTTAGCTGCTTATGCTTTTTACTTTGTAGAAGTGCAATGTTTCTTGGAGTGGGTATCATGATAATGTAGACATATTATACAGTTATCTATCAATCATTCTGTAATATAACTGAAGATCAGACAGGATATGACAATGTAGTTCACATCTTAACAGTTAATTTTTGGCAACAAATTCACTGAGAGATAATTTAACTTTCTAGACGTTGTCTTTAGGCTAAATATGTGGATATAATGACACAGTGTTCACTGAGCATACTTTTTTGACTACTAAGAATGACACCCGGAAGGATAAATTAAGCAGAACCAGTCCAGCATTGTATGTTCCCCTGCAATAGGACTTGGTACATTCAGTGGCCTCAGGCTAAAAGCTTTCTTTCCTAATGTCATAACAATTGTGTGTAGAGCTCATTGTTAATGGAGTCACCTATACTGTGCCAGAATATGTATAGCAAACCTACTAGCTGGTACATTCAGCTCCAGCTTTACCTCTTCTCTCCCTCAACCTTCCTTTGGGAAATTCCATCAACTATAACTCCCCCTGCTATCACTGGGGAACAGGTCGTTAATGCTCTCTAAGGCCAATAATACAGCATCAATGAACTCAGACAATATCACAGGATGTCTTCTAAATAGCATGAAATATGACCTTTCAGGGCCTCTGGAATTGCTATTTAACTGTAGTTTCCAAACAGGCTTTGTGCCTCATCAATGAAGAACAGCAACATTCACCCCTCTGCACAAATGTGGGCCATCTACAGACCCTGAAAACTACAGACCCATAAGTCTCACTAGTCTCACATGCAAAGCCATGGAAAGAATTATCATGGAAATGATCAATAATGACACAGGAAATCACCAGACACCGGATTCAACCCAATTTAGTTTTGTCAAGGGCAGGTCATGCCTACTCAACCTGGAGGACTTCTTTGAGAAAGTCATCAAAGGAATGGATGAGAGCAAAATGGTTCACACTGCCTATTTGGACCTGGCCAAGACATTTGACACAATACCACAGTCTGATATTGTTGATAAACTCAAGAAGTCAGGTATAAACCCTTATGTCACCCGGTGGATAGCCAACTGGCTCATAGACTGGACCCAGGAAGTTAGAATTGGGGAGTCCACCTCTACAAAGAGGCCAGTCAAAAATGGAGTCCCTCAGGGATTGACCCTGGAACTGCTGCTTTTTGGAATTTACTTCTCTGGAGTCAAAGCTAATGTCAGTGGTCTTTGGCTGACTAAATTTGCTGATTATTTCAAATTAGGAGCTGTCATTGAATCCCCCACTGAAGCAAATGTTATCCAGGAAGGGCTGACACAAACAAACAACTGGTGTCAGAGCCATGGACTAAAACTAAATGCCAGGAAATGCACAATAGTATCCTTCAGGAAGTCATCCACCCTTGTTAACTTATCATATTGACAACACACAGACCTAAGAGCTGACCCATTAGTCAGGGAATTAGTAACACACATAGACAGTAATCTAGCCTTGATCATCACATGTCTACAGTAGTGAGGAAATTGTTCTATGTTGTGCAACTTATAAACAAAGGTATGGCATCTTGGTCGAAGGAAGTCATTATTCCACTGTATTCAGCATTCATCACACCTATCCTTGCATACAAAGCCCCCTTTGGTATGTACCTAACCAGACATATCCGACAATTGAAATGTCCACAGAGTTTCCTCACCAAAAAAAATACAGGGATTAAGTAACATGTCCTGTGCAGACCACCTCAAGGCCCTACCTTGTGCTCTGTCTCCTACAGGCTGCTAAAGGGAGCTCTATGCCTGGCATACAAGGTATTGTCAAACCCCAATCTGATGGATGTCCTGCACATCTGCAAAAGAAACGGCTTCAGAGTTACCTATTCTAAGGACATAAACCTTGCCTGTTATATAAACAGGAGCTGCTGGAGATACAGTTATATATACCAGAGACTACCCATTCTCTGGAACAGGCTCCCCGTCCATTTGAAGCAGAGTTCCTCCTTAACCCAATTCAAGTGTAACTTGGACAACTGGATGGGAAAACAGGAAATTCATCCCTGGTTTTGCACCTATGTCTCTAATGGACAGAGGCAGCCTGTAAATGGTTAATTTCCCAGGCCCCTGCTTGTAAATGTTTCATCTTCTAAGCCCCTGCTTACACTTATGAAAAGTACCAGAACTTGTCAGAGATTTGGAATACATGTTAGTCTTAAAAAAGGCCCTTGTGTTTTTTAGCTTAGCCTAGTAAACTCTTATGAACCTAGGAACCTATACAGTTTAGAATTGTACATTGTTTCCCATTGCAGCTTTATGTCTCCCAAAAGCAATGTGTGTTCACACTGTAGTTATTTTAGCTGAGGGAAAGGAAATAACTGACATTTGACAACAATTCTACATTTTAAGCCAACAAGACTGTGGACATTCATAAACTAGCCAATTACATTTGTGGTCCTTGTTGTTAGGGGAAGTAATGAGCAACATATACTGCTGATACACATTCTGATTATTACACTACGGGTCTTCCCTTGATATGCCTTATAATTGTTTAATATAGTTTGTAAGAATAATATCTTGGGGGTTTTGGCCATGACTCAATAATTCATGTTATGTATAGCTTTTGAAGTTATAGCAATGCTTCAAAGGAAGCGCATTTATAGCATTCTCTGCCTCAAGTCACAACTTCTATTTTAATTCCCTTCATGACTATCCTGCAATCATATACCAGATAGGGCATAGTGGAATGGCATTGTACCACTTCATGGAGTGGTGTCACATAGAAGCACTGTGACATACCTGCACATTGCCCAGTATTTTATGTATGTGTGTGTGTGTGTGTGTGTGTGTGTGTGTGTGTGTGTGTCTGTGTGTGCGTCTGTGTGTCTGTGTGTGTGTGTATATGCTTGCAAATTGCTGTATCACTCAAATATTTTTATGACAGTTTTATTAATATTGCAACATCTAAACAGTTAATAATAAACATCTTAATAACACAAACTTTCAATTATTTTCCAAGAAAAAGAATTAACTATTTACCTATAAAACCTCATAAACTGCTGGAGACAGTTATTCTTTCATTTTTCAGAAGAAAGTAATTTATTTTTTTTGCTTCTTAACCAGTTAAGCTCACTAGGGACATGTAACTCTTTTTATGGGTGACATTGGAATATAGTATGATTAAGTGAAAGTGACATGCTTACAGTCACACATTAAGCATACCGTGGGAATGAAATCCATGACAACAAGATGAAACTTGCAGATTTCCAGACCTTAATGTTTTGCATTGAACTGTCAAGCAAGTTCATACAGGGTCCATTCATTCATCATTGTTTGCCAAGCTCCTCTGAAAACTCTTCTAAAACAGATGTTAAGAAATGATGTCCAAATCACATTCTAAGTACTACAAGAAGTAGTATGCTTTTATCTAATACTGATACAATGAAATAAACTAGAAAGGAATGGAGGAAGAATCAAGCAAGTTAGGATTGTAATCAATTTTCATAGAAAGACTGTCTCAAGTAATGTATTGGTTCACAGTTAGAAAAAAAAAGAGTGTTATGTTCATTTTCATCTATCTCCAGTAAATTAACTATAGCTGATGCAGTACTCTATAAAAAATCAATGTAATTAGACCTGAATGTATATTTTTATCAGTGTTGCACTATAACTGGTTTGTTTATTCCAGGGTATTTAAAGCCAAAACATACTTAATCCTAAGGTAACCATAGTCATCTATGCTAAAATATAAAAATAAGAAGTTAGAAGAAACAGGAAAATCAGTATAATCAGAGTTTAAATTTCAGACTATTTGACATAGTCAACAAGAATATGCTTAATTATTTTAAGTCCCTATGTTTTTTTAAAGTTCTGTTGTCCAGGAAATGCTCCTTCATTAGCCAAGAAACCTTTTTTATTGCAAAGACTATTCAACTTCCTTAGTCTAATCTGCAAATAACATATAAACTCCATACACTGATTAATCCTTAACCTTTCTGCTCCAATGCCAGGTTATATTTAAGCAACTTATATCATCTTTCCTTTCTGCCTTATTAACTGCTATAACCTACGGTTATAACTGTGTTTTCCAAAGCCTTTTGTCTTCTTTGTTTTACTCTGGGAGGATTGCACCATTTATACAGAGATATGATGTACTTCTGGCCTCTTGATGGAAGAAGCCTAATCATGCCACTATCCCTTCTTGATGCTTCAGTTAACATATGCATTGATATGGAATCAACCTAATCTTAAGTCAGAGAGATACCCCCATTTAGTCTGTATTATTTCCTCCAGTATGGTCCAGTAGTGGAGGAAATCCTTGGAGAATTAGAAGTTATTGTTCCAGTCCACTGCCATATCTTCACCAGATCTTCAATATAGAGAGGACACAAGTAGGCCCATTCTCCATAATTAAGATCACATTAGAAAATACTGCTAAAATGATTTTTCACATCTTCCAGTTATACTAGAAAACAAAAGACTAAATTATGTATCACAATCTCACTGTTTTCTCCATGTATCTTAGTTTCCGATATCAGGAATTAGGAATTCTTCTGGCATAGAATGGTGCTGCATCACAGCATTCATTTGACAAGCAAGTAATTGTGAGAGGGAATTTCCTCCAAATATCTTCTTTCACAAATGTTCAAAATACATTGCCGCATCTTTACAATATTTTGCAATTCACACACGTATGAAACAATACAGGCGATATAGTATTCATCAAAATGTGTATGCAGTTATAAGCAATAAAAGTTCAATATCTACATCACCAACTGTGAAATCTTACTTAAAAACGTATCTGAATACTCACATACTGAAGGATCTAAGAAGAAAATGTGAAACATTAATTGTAATGACTTTTATCTTAGAGTTGAAAAGGAAAGGCATAAACTAAACTATGATTTTCCTAATAAAAATATACATACAAAATAAAGTGCAATGGGTTATTTTGTGTTATAAAAGCACTAGTTTAATCTCTATGACAATTCTGTGTATTATAACACTGTATTAACAGGAGAGCAAGAATTTATTAAATTTACTCTAAAGCAATTATTACCTAAGTGGAGCTATTCATAAGAATAACCAAGTTACTTTCATGTAACATAAATGGTACTAGTTTTTCTTTGCATACCTTCATTTGCTCTGGACATATTTTCTTGCTATCAATAGAGGACAAAACACATTTCATTTCACATGCTCAGACACTTAGTCATCAGTCAGGCAAATAAGACTGGTGGCAATGCACCTTACTTTGCACTTTGGATATTACTGTTATTATGATAAAAATTTATAATTATGATGTAACTTCCTGAATGTTTCCACATGTAAGTAAGTGTCATCTCCTGAATAACAGTACAAGAGGTGCTGGATTGAATCCACTGTAGGGATATTTTATTATTATGTGGAATAATATATGTGCTATTTTTTTAGTTTTAATCTTAAATGTGCATGCAATGTATAATGTTACAGTTACATAAATGTGTACTATGGCTGCTAAATCTGATAATGTGACCTGTATAAGCAGCATTGCTCATATCACTAATTATAGTAATAAGACAATTATGTGCAAATGCTGTAGAATAAGTACTACCTGTGCAATACCATGAGGAAAGAAAATTAGCAAGATAATGTAGTTCAATATGAAGATCCCAGCAACACAGCTTTCTAAACAGGTGTGAACAGTGCTGCAATGGCATATCTTTATAATGATCAAGTGTGCATCATCCTGGAATATGCTGGGAAGAACATGTCCTTCTGTATGCTCTGTATGGCCATTTTTCTCAAAATTTGCTCCCCAATAAAAGAACAATACTGTTAGTTAAAACAACAGCACATTACACACATAAACAACAACTTCATTTTGCGCAACAATTGGCATGGAGCACTGATAATGTCCAGGCATGACTGTAGACAACTGGTGCTTCAGGTACTATGGCAGTAACACATAAAATAAATATGCTTGCACTATGACCTTGTTATTGATGATGCAAATAAGTTTGGCTTCAACATTCATCAGCATTTAAGATATTACAAAAATTAATGCACTGAGAAGTTTTTCTACAGAAAAGTATATTTGACACACTATTACTCCAGTAAATGAGCACTGATACTGCAACATTACATGGTTGTCAAAAGTAGGTATCTGTCCAGAAATGTGCACATTTCAGTCCTCAGCTTACACATTTGGGTTGTTAGATCCTGTATGGCATTAACAATTAATTCTTAGAGTTCAGACGTTCATCTTCCATTTGTAATGGGTTCAATTCCAAGGTAGTATCACTCACAATTTATCATTTTTTATGTGACACATACACATTCTGTAGTACTGAAACAAAAAAGTGCATAACGACAACAAAGAAGAATCATGCAGATGATTCCAGATTTGTGTATCACACTGCTAATGTAATGAATGCTATAAACCATACCTGACTGCATTACCAGAGGTTGGACAATATCGCTATAAATGTAACTGAGATATTGACATTAACCAGTGTGAAATGGAGTCACTGTGTGACATGTATGTATAAAGTGATCATCTCAAATGGCCAAATCTTCCTGACGTGTTTCACACCTAAACTGGACATTAAAGAAATATATACCCATATAATTCTATCTCACTTCTGTGCCTTCATTCATGTAATTGTAGTTTTCTAGGTTGTCTATAATTGTGCACAGGCTGGTGGATGCAAGAACTGATTAGGGTGCCACTTCTTTGACATTTTTCCTGAGATCTTTGAAAAGAAGACATGGCAGGTGATGTTGAGGGTAGCCCTCCATTTAGAGCTCAGAGGTACTGTCTGATGGAGTCAAAGATTTTTGTAGGCCTGTTTATTAAGCACTAAAGCTGAAAGTTTCTGCAGGTTGACTATACCATATCACAGTACAAGGCTTAAGCTTGCAGTAACTTAGCCAAATCTGTCACCCATACAACTGGCAATCCATGCATGTTTAAATAGTGCTGAAACCATTGAAGTGACATAAAAAGGCAAAAGTAAAACCTGCTTAGCATAGGGAAGAAATGTAACAGGGCCCATGAACCACCTCAGTTGTGTACGTATATTGGCTTATAACCAGGCAATATAGTACCATGACTTCACAACACAAACAAGTGTTCATTACTTTTTTTTCTGTTACATGTAGCTTCTGCAGAGATTGAAGGAAAATGGGAGACTCATCAGGAGAGAATGCAATGCCTCAAAGATGCATTGCGTATGTATAGCCTCAGGTATGACTGACTGCTGTTTCATAATAGCACTGATTTACAAATATGTTAGCAATTATCTGGGCATTAGTCAATGACTGTTTGTCAGAGAAATGCATGACTACACATACTCTACCTTTAAAAACTGTCCTGTATAATTAGCTCATCCAGCATTGTAATAATCAATGATTAGGTAAGCACAGATGTCTCCAAGCTCAAATGCAAACAATAGAAATTACTCTGTATGATTTAACATTTAATATCTGTAATCAATAAGTTAGAATATCATATACTCATTTCACATATACAGTTAAAGAATTGTTCTGAATTTACTATAGTCATATTTTTTGTACAATGTTTATAATGTTTATAACAATGATCTCATGGAGAGAAATCTTTAGTGTAACAAGAATTTTTGGGCTCACAGTCATAGCTGAATGTAAAACAAATGTAAAAATGTATATGGAATATTTAGAGACTGGAATAAATTACAATTGCATGACATTTATGATATTTTTCTCTTTTGCCCATCTCTTCATCTTCTGTCTCATTAAATGCACCCTATACATAACTCTCCACTTCTCATATAAGTGACAATTCAAAGTTTACAAATTCCTTATGAATATACAATCTTAGCTTGTGAAGAAATTGGGTAGCTATGGTGCTCTCCCTCCTCTGACAGCCACATTACTTAATTATTTTCCCATTGTCCTACCCTCTGCTTGATCCCCCTTTTCATCATTGCCTTGCCCTATAAACTCCATTTCACAACTTTATTCTGGTGAGCAATAGATTTACACTCTGCACATATGGCCAAAAATGGCCCATAAAAATCTTTATTCCTGTATTCAGGATCTGTGCAACACTTGGCATCAAGGAGCACTGCTACCCGTACTTGGCAATAACTGATCACACTTCAGTCACATTCCTTTGGTCCTCCTCATGCTACTATGCTTAATCCAGCTGTGATACAGAAAAAAGACTGATAGCATTATGAGGAGACAGTGATTATATGTTACACAGGCACCTGGGTTTAATAAGCTCCTTATGGGATGTTTCAGTTGCCTGTACAGTATGTTGTGAAGTCTGATCCACACATTGCAAGGGACTGATTCATAAAACACATTGTTGTGGCCTTCATATATTTTTCAGGATCCCTTCAGCTATGTCATTTCTGCTAACTGTTGTATGACTTCATCAGTGGTATTATTGGCTACTGCACAGCTCTGCAGAATATTCAGTGAGATTGACAGGTGTTTGAATCCAGGACTTTACATACATTTTATTTTATTTGTTTGCTTTTTTAATTATTATTACACAATCTTACCTTGTGAAGAAGTGTATAGGTATGTTACCACTACCACCATCTTGCTTATTTTCTAGTTACACTATCAGTATTCTACCCTCTTCTTGCTCCATATTTTCAACACTGTACTAAAAACACACTTTTACACGAAAAATAGATTTGCATTCCACATATATGGCCAGACATCGCTTCTTAATTGAAATCCGTATGTCTGTGCTCATCAGTTGTGTTACACTTGGCATAGGGCAGCCAAACCTACTGCTAGTTCTCGTCCAATGTTAAAAAACCCTAAAAAAATAATTACACCTGGGCTAATACTTTGCCATTGGTTACACAAATAAGCTTGTAACACTACACTTCAGTCAGCAATTTTGACAGCGTGAAAGTAATGTCAGTGGAATCTATAAGTTGTGTAGGTTTCACTGGTTCATTGTATCCCAGATATGAGGCATCCATATAATGCAGTTGCTGTATTGTTGTATGTAAATGAGTGCAAAGGTGTCTCACACTTCACTTCCAAGTGTATTCCATTGAACTGATACAATTACATATATATTTGCTGACTGTTTAAGTTAATGTAGTGTATATGTTTTGCTCATATACCTTGTGATTACCTTGCACACTGTATACAAATCAAAACGACTTGTCACCTACAATGTTCTGTATATAAACAGTCAAGAAAGCATGGGTGCCGCTCCACTGGTTGACATCTGTCACTATCACTCAACACCTAACTGTTCAATAAACCTTTCTGTAACTCACATATATATATCATTTCCTACACCAGAAATTGATGTGAATTATGTGAAGTATCATTTACTGCTGCAGTATGTTGTGAGTTGTGATCAACACATTGATGTGTGTTTGACAAACCACATTGACCGTCTCCTCAAATATATGTTGTGTACTCTACAACCATATGTTGTCTGACTCTTCTCTTCTGACATCAGCAGTTAATACACAGTTTGAGAGAATGTAGCCTTAGCTAGGTAAATGTTTGAATACAGCAATGTTTACCTGGTATGAGTATGTCAGAAAACAGTAAAACCAGGAGTGGCATATTCAACAGATCTGATGTGTACAATTCCACTTAGATTTAACATTTGCATATAGAGAGAGGGATCTCCCAATTCTTGTAATCCTTTTAGGGAAAATATGTGCATTGCAACAAACTGCTCAGGCTGATCCTTCAAATGTGTGCTGTCTGACAACTGTGGTAAGACTTCTCCTGCAATATCTGCAGTTAATACACAGTTCTAAAGAATGTCAAGTTAAATAGGTAAACATTCAACTCCAGCATAATTTGTCTATTCTGAGGAACAGAATGCTAACAAGTGAAATTGGCCTAATTAACGAGTGTGATGGCTAATTCAACTTGTGGTAACAAGTAAATGGCTTCAAATGTTGGGCCCTCAGACCTCCTTTTGGAGAAAGCATATGCATTCAAAAACACTGCTCAAGTTATTCCTTCTAGTGTCTGCTTTCTAACAACTCTGAAATGACTTCTCTGGCATCAGAGGTTAATGCACAGTTCTAGATAATGTGCACTCACATAGGCAGGGGTTTAAATCTAGCAAAATCTTATAAGTACATCAGACACTAGTTATAGGCAGGATTGATTTACTCAGCATATGTAATTTGGATAATTCAACATAGTGTGGAAATTTACATGGCTACAGAAGTTTGAGCCCTCATATCCAATTTTTATTGAAAATATAGCAATTTAAATAAACTGCTCAAGTTATCCATTCTGTTGCGTGCTGTATGACAGCTTTGCTATGACTTCATCTATGGCATCAGCAATCAATACACAGTTTTAAAAGAATGTGGACTTAGATAGGCAGGGTTTCAAATCTAGGAATATATAAGTAAATGCTAACAGGTGTGAACTTGTTACCCAAGCAATGTGATATGCAACATTCCATTTATTGACAGTGTTACCACAGGGAAAGGGTTTTATTCCTCCATTTGTTTTTCTTTGACTTACAAAGGCAGGAATTGCAATCCAGCAGTGTATTCCTCCTATGAGTGTGTGAAAAAAAAAATAATGTGGAGGACTGTCTTAAACAGCAAATATGACTGTGTAAAATTCTACTTAGGGTTGAAATTTACATAGGGAGAGAGTTTTGATTCCTTAGGTGTTTTAGTGCCATTTGACATTCCAACACAATGCTCAAGTTATCCGTTCACCTATATGGTTTCTGATAACTAGGAGTTGATTTACTGTGTGGCATGAGTGCACAGATCCAGAGAAAGTTGGCATAAATGGCAAAGTTCAAATCCAGTTGTGTGTAACTTGTATTATGTCCAGAATCAAGTGGTAACAGGCAAGAATGTTCTATTCCACATATGTTGATGTATGAAATTCTGCACAGTGGTAACACTGTGACTGTTGCTGCTTTTTAATCTTAAAGACAGCCCATATGTCTTCAAAGACACTGCTCAGGTCTTCCCTTCAGGTGTGTTCTTTCTTACAGCTGTGTTATTGCTTCTTCTGTGGTGTCAACAGCAACTTCAAAAGTCTACATACAGTTTGACTTGGGCAAGTGCTCATATCCAGCATTGTCTACATTGTGTGAGTGTGTGAAAATATATATAAAAATAAAGAGACTGGTGAAGTGCTTTAATGGCTTACTCAACACATGATATGTGATATGGTTTTTGGATGGGTTGGTGATCTTGATCCCATAATTGCTGAGCTTCCGTGTGAGCATGCCCAGTTTAATGATGTATGTAGTGTATTTTCTCTTGTCTGACTGTCTAGCTTCAATGATAGTGAGTATTTATCGTCATTTCTCGTTCTGTGGCATAAATTGCTAATAATTTTCATCCAGCAACATGGCCATGCTGACAGTCACTAAATGGAGGTTGGGGATGATGAGCAGAGGATGCCAACAATGTTAAAGGACCACCTAGAAATATTGTAGCCACGTTTAGTCACAACCTAATGCAATGTTGCAATTGTCTATGAGGTATGCTGAGTGCTGTTATCTGGGTATTAATGTTTGTTGCATAATACTCAATTTATTATTCATTTTACGAAATGGTGTCACAGACCCTTCAGATGTGCACTTTGTTGTTAGTGCGTTAACTAGTTTTGTGCTGCAGCATGAGCTAATATGCACATTCCATGATTCTTACATAGGTACACAAGCTTTCACTCCCATCAGATATTCTTTGCAGCAGTGCATGCAGCAGCTGTTGCTGCACAATAATGAATTATTGCACATATGTTGTGATTACATCTCCCTGGAAGAACCACATTCATCAGCGGGCTTGGTCTCCTATTTTTATCATGTCTATATTTATACACAGATGTAAAAGTTGCTTGTTAACTCCATCCACATGACTGTCATTTGGCAAGACTTCCATCTTAGTACAGGTTTCCTGACATGCCCACATCTTCAGTCTGCATACATCTACTTGTTATTGTTTACACATCTGTAACAACGTATGCATCATAATAATTTATTTTCTCTTCCTTATATTTGTGTTTCTGTGGCATATCCTCCTGGATTGCAGCCAGTAATGATTTAATCTGTTCTGTGTCTCACTTCCTATCCTTCATAGTATGCATGCCACTGCAAAAACAGTTATTTCACCAACTTGCACTACTTGTAGGAGAAGTATATACAAGTGTCCCATAACCTTTTGTATTTTTCCACACTTCATGTATTTGTTTTTCTAATATTCCTTCATTGGGAGTTTGATATATGAGACCATGTGAAGTTCTAAACTTTCATTACTTGCACATCTTTTCCAACAACACATGAACATTTAAAGGCTGTTTGTTAACATGAATGACAATGACAATGATGTACTACATGTCGATTAATTCACTCCGTGCAATGCACAACAGTATAAATTTTCCTTGTCCACCTGTTGCTAGGCTTCCCCTCACTTATGTATTCTTGATATACCTATCTGCAGTTGTGGCATGCATGTGTACTCACTTCTGGGTCTGTAGTATTTTTGTGTGCATTCCTTTGTTTATGTCATCTATACACATAAGTGAAAACCTGCCTTACCTTGTCGTGGCCGCAAACTTTTGTTGTGGAGTTCAGCTGAGGCTGCTTATTGTGCTTTGTGTCTTGGCTTACTGTATACTTGTTTAGCAGTGCTTCTCATAGTGCAAAGATGGCTGCTTGTGCTAGCTACAATGCAACGTGTACATGGTGTCAGTGAATCCCCTGGGCAGTGTCAAGTGAAAATCATTCTCAAGATTACTTATAATTATTTAACTAATAAGATGCATTTCTTGTACAAAAAATATATATATGGGATTGGAAGATTTAAGTAATGACTAAAACTGGGTTCCTTTACTAGGGACGTGAAACACATCTATATTCATTAAATAAAACAACATATGTTTATTTTCCATGTGTAACATTGCTTACTCCTGAGGTGTAAACCCATATAATGCCACACGAGTGTCATTATCAGAATTGCTAATGAGGTTGGGGAGGAAAACTTAGAACAAAGCAAATTATATACAATGCAGAACAAACATTTAAATATATAAAAAATGTATAGGGAAGCATATGCAATGCTGGATACAATTATGAATGCATAATAAACGTATGCCCTATGCAGCCCGACTGAAGAAACTCCAGCTGTACTCAGTTGCATACCGCTTACTCAGAGGTGATCTCTACCTGACATACAAGGCCATGTCCAACCCAGAATTGATGGAAATGCTCCACCTAAAATAAAAACAAATCCCCAAGAGCCACATACTCTAGGGATCTAAGCCTCACTACAATGATAAATAGGACGTGCTGGAGGGATAGATTCCTGTCCCATAGACTCCCCATGCTTTGGAACAGGATTGCAATCAACATTAGGCAGAGCCCCTCACTAACACTCTTCAAGAGAAACCTTGACGAGTGGATGGGAAACAGAAAATTTACCCTGGGGATCACTGCAGTGTCCCTGCTGAACAGAATCACATGGAACTAATGACTCTGCTGGACCAAGACACAGGGAACTAATCTAAGGGGGGCGGTGAAAGCCAGCACATTCTGGCTTGGCTTATTGATGCCCTAGGGCAGATAGCCTAGTACTTACCTATGAACATATAAGTGGAGATATAATAATCTCCAGACTTGACAGGAAACTATTTTCTCTTTTTTGAAGGTCATCATATTTCTAAGTAGAGGAAAACTGTCATTGTCAGACAATTGGTGATTATACATGGAAGTCTGTTTAATTAAATATAGCTAAAAATGTCTAACAATAAAAGTGTTAATGTATAATTAAGAAGGGACTTAAGTGTTTGTGTAGGAATAACATTTCTATCTATATCACCTGAGTTCAAAATACAGGCAAAAAGTATCAATTTAATTGACTCTAGCATACTAATAAGTTATTGCTGCGTGGGGATTTCGGTCAGCAAGAAATCTACAGGCATGGCAACAGTCTTATAAGAGTGACTGAATTTGAATATTAAAAAATATATAACTCTCTTGGGGCCCAATATGGTTCATTTTGTTGGAGCCTCTTATTTGCCCCCCTCCCCCACATACCACCTTAACTGTCCCACCATGATGGCTTTCTGAACATCACATGATTTTAGACGGGTCTATATCAATTTTTTGACGGTTCACTTCTGCGAACCTGTCTTCATCAGCCTGAAACCACTGAACTTCAGTTCCATGATCATTCACATTGAAAAAATATTTTAGCAGGGAAAGGAAGCATTTGGCCAACACTACATCAGAACACATACCACAGTATGCCAATCCCACTAAAGTAGGGTGCTGCATCCCCCACACCCCCCAACTATATATATATATATATATATATATATATATATATATATATATATATATATATATATATACCAACTCTGAGATTGCACTACAGTGGGGAAAAGAGCAAATGTGTCCTGTTGGCCAACTGCTTTCTTTCCCTGGTTAAATTTTTTGTGGATGTGAACATTCACAGAGCTGAACATTTGGTGGTTTTGTTTCGATGAAGAAAGGTTCATGGAAGTGAACCTTCGTAAAATTGATGTAGACCAATTTTAAATTAGGTAGCAGGACTATAGAATGCTATTGTGCATTAGAATAAAAAATGCTTATTTTATTTTTGTCATAAGACATGTTAAAACAAAATTAAACTATTGGACTTCAAAATATACCCCCTCCCCGATCCAGCATCTCCTGCAGTTCTTCTCTTAGGATCTGCTTAACTCTCATAGGCATACCCCAAGGGGCCTGTTCAATGGGCAACTAAGGCTTTGAGATAACATGGTGCTACAACAGGTAGGTGCACCCTGGTTTACTAATAAACATGTTTCCAAATTTCTGCACCCTTCCTGTACCCCTGTACTCCTGTACCCAGATCACATAAACCTGGGTAGGAAATAACTGCACACTTCCCTTTTGCTTCTCCACACATGCATGATTATTTCTTGATCTTTAGTTTATTTATTGATGTTTGATTACTGAGAAAGTCCAACTTGGAAGGTGCTCATTTTGAGTGGAGTTCCAGGGAGAAACGCTACAAAATATTTTAAAAACATTTTAAGAACAATAATTTTACAGTCTTCAAAGATAATACAAAAGCATCAACAGTTTATATAATTATACCAAATTAGACATAATGTGAAAGCATTGGTTAAGAATAGATTCAACTTTTCATAGGTGTTCATAGGTTCATAGGTGGGTACTAGGCTATCTGCCTGAAGGCATTTATAAGCCTAGCCAGAATGTGTTTGCTTTTACTGCCCCCTTAGATTAGTTCCCTGTGCCTCTGTCCAGCAAAGCCACTGATGTGATCCCTGAGGTAAACTTTCTGTTTCCCATCCACTCGTCAAGGTTTCTTTTGATGAGTGTTAGCTTGGAGCTCTGCCTAATGTAGATTGGGATCTTATTCCAAAGCATGGGAAGTCTCTGGGACAGGAATCTATCCCTCCAGCACATCCTATTTATTGTTGTGGTGAGGTTTAGATTCCTACAGCATGTGGCTCGAGGGGAAAAGATTTTCTTTAGGTGGAGCATGTCCATCAATTCTGGGTTGGACATAGCCTTGTATGTCAGGCAGAGATCACCTCTGAGTAGGTGGTATGTAACCAAGTAAAACTGGAATTTCTTCAGTCAAGCTGCATAGGGCATCTGTTTGAGGCCAGTGATCCTCTTGGTGAGGTACATCTGTGGTCTTTCCACCTGTTGCAGGTGTCTTGTAAGGTACATCCTAAATGGGGCATTGTACTCTATGATGGGTCTGATGAGTGATGAGTAGAGGGACACAATGACCTCTTTTGATCTGGATGCGAACCCTTTTGTGATTAGGCGGGCCACATAGAAGGATTTTTTAACCACTTTGGCAATGTGATTATCAAAGGTGAGATTACTATCTACTTGGGTCCCCAGATCCCTTATTATGTCTTCCGTATTTAGGGGACTACCACCTATGTGGTAGCTTGTGGGTACTTTCTTTTTTCCAAAGGGGATGACTATGCACTTTTTGGCATTTAGCTTGAGGCCACCATTTTGACACCAGGTATCCGTCTCAGTGATACCCTTTTGGAGGATGTCTGTGTCAGCCATAGAGTCAATTATAGCCCCTAGTTTGCAGTCTTCTGTTAGCTTGGTCAGCCATAGTCCTCCTGTGCTTGCCTGTACCTCTGGGAAGTATATGCCAAACAGGAGGGGTACTAGGACTGAGCCCTGGGGAATGCCACTTGTAACCGGTTTAGAGTCAGACCTAGCTCCCACAACTCTCACCATGTGGGTTTGGTCCATGAACCAGTTGGCATCCCATCTTGTGATATAGGGGTTTATGTTCAGGCTGGTGAGCTTGTCTATAATACCAGAATGGGGAATGGTGTTGAAGCCCTTATCGAGGTCTGGTTAGGCTGTGTGTACCACTTTTCCCTTGTCTATAGCTTTGGTAACTGTCTCAAAGAAGTCCATCAGGTTTATGAGGCATGATCTGCCCTTAACAAAGTAAAACTGGGTACAGACTAGTGTTTGGAAGTTCCCAATGTCTCTGTTAATGAGTTCCATGGTGATGCGCTCCAAAGTCTTGCAGATGAAGCTAGTCAGGCTTATAGGGTGATAGTTGCCAGGGTCTGCTGTGGCTCCACCTTTGTGGAGCAGAATAACCGTTGCTGTGCGCCACTCTATGGGTATGTAGCCTGTGGAGAGGCTGAGTTTGAACAGTGTGTTTAGGTGAGGGGTTACTTCGTTTTTGAGCTTGTGTAGGACACAGCCTGGGACACCGTCCAGTCCCATTGATGCTGTGTTTTTGGCTTTGGAGAGGGCTGTTTTAAACTGAGTGTCTGTGATTTCAAGGACTCTACATTCTTCTGGTATAGTTATTGGGGGTGAGAGAGGAGTGAAGTTTGCGCTGAACCTATCTGCCAGGATGTAGGCGATATTGGTCGGTTCAGTGTATTTTATGCCATTCTGCACTAACCCCGAGCAGATCTGAGCATTGCCACTTAGATTTTTGACATAGCTGAAGAATGTCTTGTGGTTATCTTTGGAGTCCTTGGCAATTTTTCTTTCGAAGCTCGCCTTGAATGATTTTATGAGGGAGCATAGTTTCTTGCTGATACTGCTCAGGGATGTCTTCTCTTCTTGGGATTTTACTCTTTTCTGTGCTAGTTTCCTTCTTCTATTGCATGGCTTGTTTATGGCAGGGGTCCACCAGACTGGTTTCCTTTTGTTGGAGGAGTGAGTCTTGGTTTTGCTTGGGATGGCACAATCCATGCATTCTTGTAGCTGCCCATAGAATGCATTATTGAAGGATTTTACAGCTTGGACAGTGTTATCCTTCAGCATGGGGGCTTTGAAACTTTCCACCTCGGTCTTAAGTAACCTGAAGTTTGCTTTTGAAAAGTTTTTCACTGTGGTTTTCTTGTCCGGGGGTTGGGGTGGAATATGAATATCCAAAGTGATTTGTTTATGGTCAAATCTAACCAGCGAGGGGTTGACCTCTGGTGTGGAACACTGGTCGCCCATGTTGGTGATGACCAGGTCCAATATGTTGTCACCTCTGGTGGGAGTGTTGACTAGTTGAACCAGGGTGTTTGAGTTTATAAATTCTAGGAAAAGTTGGGCAAGGGAGTTAGTACTTGAGTAGTTCTCCCAGTTAATGTTTGGGTAATTGAAATCATCCAGTATTAGGGTGTTTGGTAGGACCTTTATGTTTCCCATTGTTTCCAGAAACGCACAATGAGGGTCCTGATGACAATGACTTAATATTTAAATAAATTGTAGCCAATATATAGCCATGTTTTAGTGGCTGTTAAATTAAAGGTAAGTAAGTTTAATACAAGCAGGAATTGCAATATGAAGTGAGAGATGAAATAGAGTTATGACATATTTAGAAACAGAGTCAGGGGAGAGAAATTGAAATAAGGGAGTGAGTGAAGAAGGAAGAGTGAGGAGGCGTATTTAAAGATACAGTTGTTCCTGAGGTTGAACAATTACAGAGCCAGATTTTATCTACAGAATTTTCCAGAATGATTTTAAAGGACTGGAGGCAGTGTATTTACCTGATGTTTGTATGTAAGGAGTTCCAGGTCTTTGCAACATGGTATGAGAGTAGACCACGCCCAACAGATTTGACAGGTTTGTGGACAGACAAGAATTTTTGGTCACTGGATTGTAATGACTGATTTTGAACACAGTTGTGTAGAATGGTATTTAGTGCTGGACAAGCAGACTTTGTTTGTTTGTGTCTTTCGGCTTTTCCCATTTAGGGGTCGCCACAGTGGAACTCCAGTCCGCTAATGATTGGTAGTTGATTTTTACGTGCCGAGTTACCAGCCCTGATGCACAACCTTCAATGAAGGTATGCCCATTCACGCATATCTCCACGCAGAAGACGCTCTAGCTGAGAATCGGACCAGACAGCTGGAAAATCTTATAGGTGGTGAGAAGCTGTGAATATGCTAGTTGATGGGGTGATTTTAATCAATTTAAGATTTCAGTGATATACAGTGGTTGGTTCTGAAAAGGGGTTTGCTGCAAATGTAGCCGTTTTGTTATAACATTGTTCAAGTTTTGATTTTTGTGATGCAAGGAGGTTAGTAAGGATTAAAGTGCCATAAAGTAGTGAGGGGCGGAGATAAGCAGTGGCAAGAGTAGGTTTAGTTATGCTGGTGAGAATGTTTTTGGCTCTCTAAAACATCCCTATTTGTTGTCAGTTTTATTATGCAATTTTGTATATGCAGCTCAACTTTAAGATTATCATCCACTACAATCCGTAATAATTTGCCATAAGAATTGACTTCAATGGTTGTATTATTAAGAGAATTTTTTTTTTTTGTAGAGAAATGGATTTAGGGAAAAAAGAAATATATATATATATATATATATATATATATATCTATATATATATATATATATATATATATATATATATATATATATAGATATATATATATATTACTTTTTTGGAGATCTGCCCGGTTGTCAGGTGTGCTTAAGAGTATAGAGCCATTTGTGTATTGGGTTAGGAAGGCCTGTTTTGTGGATGTATGAAGGGCATTAGCAAGAATGTTAAAGAGGAAGAAAACAAGGATAAAACCTTGTGGCATGCTGGTGGCTGAGAGGTATAGAGACAGGATAGAGTGCCATTTTACTGACTGATGCCTGTTGGACAAGTAGCTTATGAGCCAGAAAAGGGAGGCCTGAGATAGACAGTATCTGTAAAGGTTAGAAATTTAGTGCTATTTCTATGAGCGGGATAGAACCCATGTTTGGTGGGGGATAGGAGCTATTTCTACAGGGGATAGTTTAGTAATTGTTTTTGAAAATATTTTCCAAATATTTTGAAGAGTGGATGATAAGATTGCTATAAGACTAAAATTATAAATGTCTGTTGAATTTCTTCCTTTTTGGAGAGGGATAATGTTTTTTTTTTTTTTAGACAGAGAGAGAGAGAGAATGTGGGATTCCTGGATTGATCTTTTTATAAGGATTGAGAAAGGATATGAATGCTATCAGCTGCTGTTTTAAGGTGCTCCGTTAGAAGGTCCTCAGCTGAAGTAGCACACAATTTGAGTTTGTTGAAGAGTAATTTTATTTGCAAAGTAGGAACATTTCGAAGGTGAAAGTGGTTGTGGTGATATGTGGCTGTTGGGCAGGAGTTGAGGTTGGATATTGCAAAATCCCTGGTTATGGATGCTGTACTATCTATGAAATAAGAGTTCAATTCTATTGCAATTTTGAGTGATGGGTTATTGGGTGAGGGGCTAAGGTTGAATTTCTGGCCAGGAAGCATGATTTCTTTAATGGATGACAAAAATGTTTTAGGGTTGAAATTGACATCATCTAGCATTTTTTTTTTATTTTTGTGGACTTGCTATGTATATCCAATGTAGGATATTCCAGTGTAGCTGTATAGTTGCCAGGAAGGATAGACATGAAATTAATATGTATTTTATTATTTGTTCACTTTCAGAAAAGTAATAAAAAGCTCTGATGAACTGAATTTTGGTATTGTTTTGTTTCAGGGGGAAATGTGGTAGTTGTTGGGAAATATTAAAGGAATACCACCGCCTTTCCTCTTTATACAGTGATTACGGCTGGTATATTAGCTGAGGATGTAATTTCAGAGTCATTTATATGGTTTAAGCCAAGTTTTAGTTATAACAAGAATATCAGGCTTGTGTTTAGTAATCCAGACAAGAGGTCCAGTAATTTTATTTCTTGTGCTTCTAATAATTATGGAGGCAAAAGATAGAGCACCATGGTTTGGGGATGACTGTTGTGGGGTTAGACTAGTGTGTGGAAGAGAATTGTCTTGATGTTAGTTGTGTTAGGTGGGGCTAGATATAAGGTGAATGCTTCTTCCTAGGAGGATTTTAGTATATTGAGGCATTAATGATTCTTGTTTTTTGTAGAATATTTTTCTACTAATCGTTATTTTGATATGAATTGATATGGAGTCAGTCTATGTTTGGGGTAAAGTCGGGGGTGTCATTAAACAGGTTTGGTGCAATGTGTGGAGAGTTTAGGGAGGAAGTACGGATAGGTGGATGGTAGAGTTGGAGTGATGTTGAAAGCTATTATTGAATAGTAGTAGGATGAAAGATGACTGAGCAGGAGTAGAAGAATAGAGGACAAGCTGAGGTGTAACACGATTAAGCAAAGGGATCTGTATTTTATTGATGACAGGGGGCAGGAAAGTAGAAATCAAGAAGGAAGTAGGTAATAAGTTACAGGGCTCTAGGATTTTTAGTGGTGGTGGAATCTGAATGCTGATAGAAGGCAGGTAGGAATTAGGAAAGAAGTATTTTCTATGAAGGAAGAGAGTTAGGTTTTCCTAGTAACAGCTCCTATGTTTCTGGAATATAAGAAGTAGAGCAGTTTGAAAGGAGAGAGTATGATGATGTAGTTATGATAAGAAGTAGCAAGGGTTTATTTGGGGAAAGATGAAGTTGAAATATAGAATAATTCATAGGTACTGTGGGGGGAATCTGAGTACGAATGAGTACAGTGCAAAGCAGTATGTGAGGGAGGAAAGGCTGTTGGGAATGATGTTAATGTTAGCTGGCTATTTGGGAATAAGAAAATAAAACAGGAGCATTTGCATGACAGTAGTAAGGTTGTTTGGGTGGTTAGGGAATGGCTGTCACAGGTGAAATGTTTATGACAGAAGTACAACGGTAGAGTACAAGACTGTCTCTCTATCTCTGTCTTTCTTTTCTGTCTTCTTCCACTCAAATCATGCTTTACACTCCTTCATATTTAATGCTCAAAAGTACATAAGGCAAGCACTTTGTTCTTTGTATATAATTTTTGCCAATAAAACATTATACTATATAATGTTCTGATTGTGTGAAAAAGTATACAGGTTCTTTTCTTACTGAATTTACTGACTGAATTCTTGCATCACATTTACTTATAATTGTGTGCATTTATTCTGTGTATTGTCCTGACATACCTCTCTGCATGTTTGTTCTTACATCACCACTGTTGCATTGATATTGATTAAACTAAGAGGCTCACTTTGTAATATAAAATCTGACAAAAATCTCTCTAGCTTTGTTTCTGCTTTCTCCTCCAGTTTGTATGTGACTCTGAAATTGTTATACCACTGCAGTACATTCATGAGTCACTCAATTTTTCTATTAATGTGAGCCTCCCACAACGCAGCACATATGCTTTATGTTTCATTTCTCTGGGATTATTATGCTCCTCCCTGTCACTGCAGTATTTCTCAGTTGCACTGTTGAACTGGCAACATTCGCAAGTTTTACTGATCAGAAATGATCTCATATCACAGTCCCTGTTATTATTTTTTAATGCTTACTATATTTCGTTTTCCTACTGTTATATTCATTGGCCACCAATCGTAAATGGCATGTTGGCAGGAGAAGCAAAAGAAACTACAGTACCTTTCTGTTACTTTTCAGATTAAGCCTGGTCTTGTTATCTTTCAAGTCAGCAATTGGAATGGTGCACAAAGTCTGGTGGTTAATTTGACCAGATGTTGGGTTGAAACCCCTGGTGAGTACTTAGCAACAGTGACTGTTATGGGAGAGTCAGCAGCTAACCCTGACAGCCATGTAAGAAGTGTACAGTTACTAATAACACCGACCAGCCACTAGTGCAATGTGTGATGGAAACGTCAGCTCAATGACTTGCAACTAGTAGGAGAGTAAGTCTGTCTGTAGAGAAATGACTGGCACCTTGCCGTAGTCCCTTAGACAAATCCCTGTGCACATAAGGCATACTTAGCCTGTCAAAGCCTAGGGTGTATTTGGACCAAATAGGTTCAATTGCCCTAAGGCTGGTTCTGTACATACACACACAAAAATATATACACAGTTTCATTTTCTTTGCAACATAAACAAATGATTTTATACATCTCTCAAAAGTTTTTTTTTTTTGCACAATGTATATTAACAATTTAACCTAATTTTAATGTGTGGTAAGCATGTGATGATTTTATATTCTTTCCCTTTTATTCCATATTTAGTTCTGTTCCTTATTGTTATACATATAGATTCCTCAAGAGGCAAACTGACCTTGTATCCCCATTTGTCTAAGAACATGGCACAGTTTCCTATTATCCATGCAGTCAAAGACTTTTAAATTACTTAGTAAATCAAAAATTCTTTCTTTTTCTGGAAGTCCCTTGCTTTCTCCCTTAAATAGCAGATGTTGACAATTTGATCTCTGCTGCGTCTGCCCCTGCTTGAACCAGGTTATGCATCTGACTGTTCTCATTTGTGTATATTGATGGAGTCTACCTTACAGGATCTTATAACATTGTTAACACATAAAACAAGTGCAATTGTTCATTAATTTGAACATGTATTGTTCTCTTTGGGGAGAAAAATATTGAACTGTCCTTTTCTAATCTATATCCACTGTTGAGTTTTCCAAAGTTGCTGTCAAAGTCTATGTACCACTGTAACTCTGTAATTCATCCCTATTTTAACAGTTAGGCTTGAATTCCATAACTTCCCACAGCCTTGTTATTAATAACACTTTCTCGGGCTCATTTTTATTCATTGGTGATGTCTGGTTCTAGATCAGTGAACATACCATCATATGTATCAGTGATGTTTTAGTACTTCATATATAGTTTATCTGGATAACACAGCCATCACTTATTAAGATATTCTACTTTTGTTGCATTCTTCCCATCTATGTCTTTTCTGATGCCCATTTTTTACCTGGAAGTTTCCCTTAACATCATTAGTCTTCTCGTGTCTTGTCTTTTTCCATTTCTTTGCACTGTTCATTTAATTGTGTATTTTTATTTCTCCATGCTATTCTCAGAAACTCTACATTTCTTGTTGAAAGTTTTCCTATCCCCATTACCTTTTGCCCTCTTTCTTTCCTCTGCCATGTCTTAGGCTTAAAAACAGACATTTTGCCTTTCTGTTCTTCTTTCTATATGGAATATATTTTATGCCTCATCCTGGGTAATATCATACACTTCTGTTTATAGTTAATCAAGTCCAAAATATATTATATCTAAGTGAGTAAGATAAAATCTGCATTGCCTTCTTAGACAAAGCTGTATAATTGTAACACACCATCATTAATTGCATTTCAGTTTACTTTCAGAGCAAGAATTGCATTTGCACCTGATTTCACATCATTCCTCCTTTATTTCTACTCTTCTGTCCAAGCATGAAAATCTTTAAGCAGACTTACAGATGCACAGGCTCTTCTTCCTAACATCCTGAAAGGTATGTAATGTTTGTCTGGGATATAGTGGCCATTTGAATATGTCACAAAGAATGTGAGGTTAAGGACTCCCAGCCTATTCATTTTTCCACATATATCACTGATTGCAGATAGAGATGCTATAGCAACACTGGGTTAAGATATAGAAATCTGTGAAGTGTTGCTGGAGAACTATTCTGAGAAAAGGCTAATATATAGGAAAACACCTTTAAACACTAGAAGAAATCAGTTAAAAGCTTGGATTTTCTGTCTTAAACTCTTTTATCAGTGCTGGTATGCCTGTTTGCAAAATGTGATTAATGTGGATGAAAAAGTTTGATTACTTTTTCATGTATGTAGCATCTTCTAAAAGCCCCACAAACTTAAGCATTTTCCTCTAAGAGCTTGCAAGTGATGACTGCCTTTTTTAACAGAGTCTGTGTTATTCACATTTGCAAGGCAGCTGAAGTCTTGCTCAGAATAATTTCCTGTTTTGATTGTCCGGGCACAAAAAATATACCACAGAGGTGTGACATACATTTTGCTGTGATAGGATGATATAAATATTTGCCTTATAGATATGTCTTTTCTATCATTGCAGAGCCTGTATTGCCTCAAACAGCATGTAATATTTCAGGATCACTTGAGTAAGTGGTGAAAACAGCCACCCCTGTTTTTTGTCTAAAGGTATGTAAGGGGATGACGTTATCATATTCCAATTTACTTCGTTTATGTGTTCCAAGAGAGTTAGATGTGTTGCCCTAAACATTATTATATTTACCTAAAAATTAACTAATAATCCCTTTTTTGAGATGCTTCTCTGACATTTACCTTTCAAAATTCTGTTTGAACCATGTTTGTTTGTTTTTTTTTTTTTGGGGGGGGGGGGACTAATCTGCCTTTTGCCATTCAAAATGATGCTTGTTATTTTTTTTTCAAGTTCCAAAACCCATTCATAGTGATTGAGCAGATTATACCTTAATCATCATGCATTAACAAAACATTAAGTAAAACAAAGTGGAACCATGTTACTTCTGCAGCAGCAGACTTTCCCTTGTTTCCTACAACCTGAGTAGAGGAAACCCAGGGCGTGCCCAATAACACAAATGATTTATTTAATTCTTGTTAGCCAAGAGAACAATCACTTCAAAGCATGTGTATTTAACAACACTTTGAATTACAGCAATATGTCAGTCTATATCTGTTTGCAAAATTATTCTCTTCTACATAGCCAGGAATTCTAAAGATGCACTTATTCACCTTAATATCCATAGCAAAAGAGTGCTATCATTAGGCATATGGAGGAGATAGAGACTGTTGCACCTCTGAGGAAATAATATCTGACTAGATGGGTGAAATGGTCCCTTCCCATGCTAAGAATAATCACAATCATGAGGTCTTTCTGCAGTTGGGAACAAAGCTTTCTGTTAATTGATCCATGGCAAACCTTGTTGTTACAGAGACTGCTGTTTTGCAACATGCTTATCACCTGCTACCCTAATGAAAAGTCTCGGTAATGAATGTAGAGCCTCATCAGTTGTGCCTCCATAGGACCATAAAATGTGCACGTGACATGTCAGCTGGTGGATGCCCTGCCACAAACTATAAAGGTCTGACGTGTCTACAATTATAAACAAGCAAAGGGATGACAAGCAAGATAAAGCTAATGGTTTGTGTGCACTACATCATGACTGCACGCGCAAATGGCAGACATACTGGCATGGAATGTGTTTATTTGTTTTTCTGGAGGAAAGTAGTCCACTAACCTTATGATTACTGGCAAATTGTAGGCATCAGCATTATTATAAAGAATACAGTGAATCTGCACAAATTAACAGGAATGCAACTGTATCAATCAAAAACTGTCTCCTCCATATGCCTAATGATTGCACCATTGTGTCCTCATGTCACTGCAAGCCAGAAGAACTGAAAACTCATTACTTGACTACAAACAAGGCTGATTTCATCACAGCAGAATGTGCTGTTTATGCATACTGTATTATTTAATGTATACTATAAATGCAGGGATACAGGAAACAATTACCATTATCGCCACTTCTTCTAAAATAGACCTACTGAACTTGAGCATTCATTTTGTTTAACTGCAATGATGGCCCTTAGTTCCAACCCACTGGACTCTCAGCAAGAATTATTGGAGATATATGCTGTATAATGGCTTTTATTAAGCATTCACAGGTATGACTAAAATCAGATACAAGGTGAGCTAAACAAATAATCAGAATGCATTATGAATATTCAACCACAATACTCTCAAAATAACTAAGCACCATATTCTGTCCCTATTATGACTATTAAAAGTGTATTTCAGAAACTCAAGTGTGAACGGCAGAGTTCATGTGCATCACTGCTTGTGCATACATGTGGCTATTGCCATACATTTCCCATTCTCACAGCTTGCCCTTATTTCAACATTATGTTTTAAGAGACCAGTTTAAGTGCATATTAATGACAGTAGGCAAGTGTCCCCTTTGCTGTATTTCACAAATGTCACAAAACAGCATAGATATTATTTATCCTACAATTTTGAGACATTTGAAATAGAAGTGGACAAACATGCAGAAGTAGCTATGGATGCAGCTAAAGTACAAAGTTACATCAACTGAGTTTTGACCACATGGGAAGAGGAAAACATTTATAATTCTAAAATATATATTGAAAAAAATATTGTTTTAAATATTTAAGAATGATATTTATTGTCATTTTTGATGGGATCAGCTTCTAAGTTTCAAGAATTTCTGAATTATTTGAATTGGGTTGATCAGATCATCCAATTTGCTATAAATTTTCATAGAATGAAAACATATTTGGATGTTTTAATAAAGTAAAGTAATTGCAAGCTAAATACATGCATAGTAAGTAACTCAGTGGGTACCAGCAGCTATCTGAATTATACTAATATGTACCCTCCATGCTTGAAAAGGAACATCATCTGAAGGCAGAGATAGCAAACCTGCTAGCGGATAGATTTGACAAAAAAAGTCACTCTCGTATCCTCTCCAAACTTATCACAAACCTGGACCTCAACTCCCAACCCCAAACTACAGATCTGAAGAGCAGGTCATTAAAGCCTTGTTCAGGGCAAAAAAACACAGCCTCTATGAGACCAAATGGCATCCTAGGCTGTTTTCTGAACAAGCAAAAACATGAACTAGCATCACCATTAAGTACCCTTTTCAATCATAGGCTAACCACAGGCTTTGTTCCTGCGGAATGGAGAACAGCAACATTTATTCCCTCCACAAATGTGGCCTAGCAACAGACCCAGGGAATTATAGACCAGCCTCATCTGTAAAGCCATGGAACGTATCACTAAGGCCCTCATAAATAAAGACATAGGCAACCTCCAAACCATAGACCCAACCCAATTCGGCTTTGTCAAGAGCAGATCCCACCTGTTAAAGCTTGTGAATTTATTCAAAAATGTGACCAAGGCTATTGATGAAGACAAATCTATGCACACAGCATACTTAAACTTGGCAAAGGCTTTTGACACAATCCCACACTCAGGCATTACTGATAAACTTAGCAAACTGAATGTAAACCCCTTTGTTGTAAGATGGTTTACCAACTGGATCACAAACCAGACACACACTATCAAAGTGGGTGACTCCACATCAACTAGCAGACCTGTCACCAGTGGAGTGCCACAAGGGTCAATGCTGGGCCCCTTAGTGTTTGTTATATACTTTTTAGAAGTTCATGCTAAAACTATGCTGTTATGGCTGTCCAAGTATGTGGATGAATGCAAACTAGGTGCAATTGTTGGATCCACAGATGATGTCAGCATACTTCAGGAGGGTCTTATGCAGACGAACAACTGGTGTCTTAGTTACAGTCTCAAACTAAATGCATCATTATTCCCTTTGGCAAAAGCAATGTCACTTCACACTGTCAAATCAACAATATCTATGAAGTGATAAGAGATCTGAGATCACAAGTTGAATGTGTCTACTGTAGTAAGGAAGGCTTTCTATGTAGCACACTTGATTAATAAAGGCATCCCCTCTAGAGGTTATAACTCCTCTATACTGATCACTAATCAGACCAGTAATTGAGAATAACTGCCCATTTGGCATGTACCATACAAAGCACTTGCAGCAATTGGAGAGACCTCAGAGGTTTCTCACAAAGGAGATCAATGGACTCCAGCACGTGTCTTACACAGACCAACTAAAGTCCCTGTCACTATACTCTGTATCGTACAGATGTCTTGGTGAGACTTATGCATGGCTTACAGAGCAATCTCAGACCCAAACCTAATTAACTTGTTGCACATCTGAAAATCAAACAGGATTAGAGCTACCCATTCCAGGGACATAAATATGGCCTGCATGTTAAATAGGACATGTTGGAGGGACATATTTGTCTCCCAGCAAATGCTGCATCTTTGGCATAGGCTACCAATTTGTGTGAAACAAAATAATCAATGACACTGTTCAGAAGGAGCCTGGATGAGTGGATGGGGCACTGCAAATTCTTACAGGGGATAGTGCCCATAACCCTCCTGGCTATGGGCAGTCATTACTAAATACAGACCTGGCTATTGACTAGAGTATCTATGGTATTATATTTGGATGAAACGGCTAGGTTTGAAATGACCTCCGGGTTGATAGCCTACTAAACTCCAATGATCTATAATCCTATGATCAGAATTAGCAGGCTTACATAGCATCACATGGCTATTTTACCCTTTTGTTTTGTAACCTCAGGGTTAACAAAATATGGGCCAATAATGGGGCATGCCAGGAATCCTATTAAAAAGCAGAGGATGGCAGTTATTAGGAAGAGAGTGGCAACTATAAACACAGTTTATTGATTGACTGGATGAAAAGAGCTGAGGACTGTTTAATAGAGTCCAAGAAACAAACTGCAACTCTATAAAGTTGATCAGCTCTATAAATGCACCAGCAATTAAAAGAATTAGGAAGAGCAATTGGGAGATTATGAATGGTTTTCCATTTATAGCTAAGGTAATAGACATAGAACCTGTTTTTTTTTGTTTTTTTTCTTCAAGAGAGATAGAACCACAAAAACATAGTACAACCTGTAAAAATGGGGAATAAAAAGATAAGTTGTGTAAGGTGAAGTCAGTGCAGATATTTCATGGTAGACACA